>NW_025777345.1:0-113001 GCF_021130785.1 Homalodisca vitripennis | reverse complement strand
TCTTCTAGACACTCTTCAAGGAGTACCCTTTCATCACAACCTGCTATCCATCGCTCAATAAAGGAGAAAACGATGGTCAGAGATTTAATTTATACTTCTATATATAAACCATTTATTTCAAAGATCACTGTCACAAAACCCAATCCAAATGAACTTATAAATTTGTACTAAATTTCCTATTAAAAGCTCATAAAATATACTTTACATATCGAATTTTTCCTGTCATCAATATTGCTTATTGTTTACTTACAATTCAGATATTCCAAATTTCTTTAAATGTTCAACTATTTTAATCTTCCAAACAGATAACTGTCATGATAAATAATTTACAATATATGATGGGCTGTCCCCTTTTTCTTTGTAAATTGTCTTTGGTCAGGTGAAAGAACCTACTTCCCCTAGAATAAGAGGTCAGAACAATTGTATGTTTAATTTGCGAGACATCTCATTATATTTTTTACAAAAGGAAGAAACCCTGAGAAATTATTAAATAAAAGAATTGTAAAAGAAAATTAATAATTATATGTTCATGTAAAAATAAAAAAAAAAATTTTGTAATACCAGATTTGTAAACTAGAATTTATTTTATTTTCCTCAACCACCTTTTCTTTTCAATTTTAAGATATAATAATAAATTGACACCACAACGTGAGAGGAAGAATTTTAATAAACGTACAACCGTAAGCTGTTTGTAATTCAGTATTATTTTTGAAATATGGCCTAATGCTA
This sequence comes from Homalodisca vitripennis, assembly GCF_021130785.1. Classification (NCBI taxonomy): domain Eukaryota; kingdom Metazoa; phylum Arthropoda; class Insecta; order Hemiptera; family Cicadellidae; genus Homalodisca; species Homalodisca vitripennis. The sequence goes on along the minus strand of NW_025777345.1, from coordinate 112,272 downwards.
AATTTACAACAGTGAAGACTTTAACAAAATAGTGTTTTCAAACAATATTAGTTACCCCTTATAAAAAACAGGGGTACATAAAACAACCCCATTATGGTTAAACTCTTACAACATGTACATATCTTAGCCATGGTAGACTTCCAAACACTTGCTAAACGAAAAATTAATTCTGCTAAAAAAGTTTCTTCTAGACATTTAGTGGTTGTATACACCTTACCCCCTTGTACAAGGCCGCCGAACATTCATTGTTATATATTAAACAACACCTTCGCACGCTTAATGTGTCATTCAAAAATGACCACCATCTCTCTGACGCACAAAATTAAGAAGCACGCAACAACACTTGACAATGAGTATTGTCAGACTCAAATCAAGTCAACATTCATGGGATCTGTGAAATATTCCCTCCATTTATTGGTGAGAATGCCGAATGCGCATTCCAGCAAAACGTCTAACACATCGACCAAAGACGATAATTGGAAAAAATGAAAAACGCCGCTTCTAGTTGATGAGAGAAAAGTACCAGTAAATTGGTCTCATGATGTAGGTTTCACAGATAGACATAAATGCCTCATCTTCAAGGAAAGTGAAAAGGCAATTACTGCGAGTTCCGGCTGTAAATCAGGCAGACTAGGTCTTCCTTATTTCGGAATTGCAAGCTCCATTGTTATTCAACAAAATGTTTAATTCTAGACTTTTCAAATATTGTTGGTCTGTCTGATTCCCGTCCCAACAAGCATCATCAACTTCAACGTAACTGAACTTGGTTAGTCAAGGCAGTCAGCTCAAACAACAATATAGTACTCATCGAGTGAAATTTTTTGTAGTTGGAAAAAATTGTGATCCACGCTTAAGTCTGGTTTTCACGATAACGTAAGTTGCCTCCCATCTAAACGCGACGCCCAAGCGAATTTGGGGAAATCTCGTTCGCCTCCATTGTTGAAATCATTTCGGCAGTTTCCAAACCATCCTTAGCTCTTGAGAATTCCGGAATACACTCTTATCACCAACGATCTTTCCACCACTGTCCCCACACATTTATCTAACAATTTTGCAAATCGTTCGATGTGATATCTGTGTAATATTATATAGTGCAGGATCTTATATCTATTGCTTACAGTGTAAATGTAAATATGTTGGCAATGGATATCGTTATGAATAAATCCTATTGGCCAAGGGATGACGCTCCCCCCTCCCTTGTTGCCTATCCTACAACCACCGTCTAAATTACCTCAGTCATGATCCGTATCCTTCTGGGGATACTCCGGTCCAGTGTGGTTATTCCCACGGCCGAGTTAATTATATACTAAAAGTAGTTTTCATTCATTCCACCCAGTTTCCCCGTTGAGTAGTACAAGATAGTAACAAAGTGGCAGACGAGACCAATCGGAGCTAGGTTTCGACTTTAGAAGGCTCAGGTGATGTGTTTAGTGGTCAGGTTTCGAGGCAGTTATTGTTAACAAATTGCCGAATCTGCACCGTGTAAGCGTCCGGTCGGGTTAGCGACCGCATGCATCTCAATGGAAGTCAGTAAACAAAGTGAGTGTTTCAGCCTAGGAGGAAGGGAACGTGAATGTACGAATTCGATATTAGTTCGTTATTCCAGGTGACATTGCACCAAGGAAAAAAATGGACGGGAATTATTGGTAGCGTGGCGGTGAGTTCGACTTCCAATGAAGAAACGGTGGGACTCGTACATACGAGAGGTTTGAACTATTTTTAAGTTGTAATGATAATCGATCATGTCTAAGAAAGTGTGTACCCATTGCTCGAACAGTGGTAGGAAGTAAAAACGGTTCAAGCTATTACGGGATTTGTGTACACCCGATAAGCCTTCTAAACAAAATCATTACGATGATTTACGTAGAAAGGCTAATTAAGGGAACCATTTATAATCCGACTTCCCATCTTTTGTCATGATAGAAAGATATAAGTTTTCAGTTTACGTAAACGCAACATGACGGTGAAAGTGTTAGCTCAGTAACATTGCTCAATTAATAAAACTTATCTTAAAAACTGGTGAGTTCGGTGCTAAGTCGTAAATGACTATTTGGAAGAGATCGTCTTATTTGTGGAAATCCCGTTCAGAAATCTACATAAACAAAGGACGTTTTGTCAGAGTGGGAGCTAATTTGAACCTTCGACAAGGCTAGTTCAACTGACATCGCATGATTTGAGAATAGGCCAGAGGAAAAGCGCGGCAAACGTTGGCGTCAGCGCAAACCATGACATCGCCACGCCGTCTCCGTTCGCAGCGTCCATCGGCCTAGCTAACGTCCATCGGCTAGGCGTCCACTACAACGGACGTGAGAGTCAGCGCCCGAGCGGGGAAGAGAACGTTTTTTCGACGCCACCCACACCAACGCTTTCCGCGTCAACACACGCCACGCCGAGGTACCACACACGCACATCAGCTCCCAGCAAGCACTAGTGTAAGAGAGTTTAGAGCGTTCCTAGTTAAACGCCTGATGTTTTGATGACCTGTAAGTAGTTCAGAGTATGGATCTCCTATAGGTTCCAGTTTAACCAAAAAGAAAGATGGCAGCATTAGAATTTTGTGGCGACTTTCGTTTAGTTTTAAATTCTCAGCTAGAGATAGATCGTTATCCAATACCCTAGAGTAGAGGAATCCTTTTCGCAGAAATGCAAAAGGCGTGAAATTGATTTCAGCAAAATCGTATTTGAGGTCAAGCATATATGCAATTGAAGACTAGATGGGGTTTTTTCAATCAGAAATTATGTAGCAATTTTCAACTCACAAGTGGGTTGTTTGCCTATAAAAGACTTCTTTATGGAATAGCTAGTGACAGTAGGAAATTTTATGATAAAAAGTGAATAGAGCAAACTTTACAAGGCATTAACAAGGTGTATGTGAAGCGTGTTTATTGGACGATATCATCATTTTCTCGGTCCAAAATGAGAAGACTTCATTTTAGTAGACTAAGGGAGAAGTTTGTGAACGGACTTCGAAGGGTCGTGTTGTACAAGTTTTACAGTAAAACAAGACCAAGTGTAAATTCTTTGCTTCTGAAATAGAGCTTCCTCGGAGTTTACAATTGACAAAATCGGACCATGCACACCTCGGAAGCCCAAAGATAAAAGCTATTGTAGAGGCCTCCAGAACCTAAAGAAGGGTAACAAACTGAAGTAAAATCCTTTGTAGGATTAGTCAACCTACTATGGCAAGTTTGTACCAAATATATCAAACCAGTTTCTACGACCATTTGTACAATCTGTTAAGGAAAAAGATGTTAGGAATTTTTCCTTTGATAAAGAATGTCTGTACAAAATCCCTTTTAAGCAAATCAAAGGAGCTATTTGTGTACAGCTCCAGTGTTAGCACAGCTATGATCCCGCCAAGCTCCAGTAATAACTAACGACCGATGCTTAAGTACATACGGTATAAGGTGCTGGTATTAAGTATTGTACGATTAGCAATGGGACATGGAAAGACCGGTAAAGCTATGCTTCACGTACGTTAAATCAAGCAGAACGTAAACTACTCTCAGATTGACAAGAAGAGGCATTGTCATGCGTCTTTGGTGTCAAACGTTTTCAACGCCAGTATTTGTTTGGACGACACTTTTATCTGTTACAGAAGGTGAGTCATAAACCATTAGTCAGTATTTTTGGGACCGCTTAAAAAGGGTTTGCCAGTGTTCACGCAGCAAAGTAGACTTCAAACGTTACTTCTTTGTACCTCAGTGGTTATGTACTCTGAGACATAAAAATATGTTAAATACAGATAACAACAAGCGCAGATGCTCTGAGTAGATATCCCCCACCATTGAAAGTGTGGCAAAATCAGAAGACAGTTCTGAATTGCTTAGGGTTAGGGACCTATTTAGCATTTTTGTAAAAAGAAGAGTTCACTTGTGCCAAGTATCATGTGAACAAGTAAAACTTGAAACCTCAGAAATGACCCAAATACTAAAAAATTTGGTTTTTAGAGCTGATGCTGATGTCAAATGGACTGGCCAAGCCATATTCCTAAAGACAATAATAGAATTATACCCCGTTTCTTTCGTAAGGAGAGAGGAAATAGCTGTTTGAGCAGAGTATCTATGATGTTGGGGTGATTACCAAAGTAAATAATTATCAAAATAGTTTACGTTAACTATGTTTTAAAATGAGCTCCATGGCTTCTCATCTCGGTATAAACACAAAATGAAAAGCAGTAGCTAGAGCTTATCTAGTGGGTATCCAAACATCTGGATAAAGATATTGAAAATCTTGCTAACAGTTGTTCATCCTGTCCTTCTTGAAAGACCGAATCCAAGTAAAAGTGAGTTACACCATTGGCACTATCCTAGTAAACCATTCGAGAGAATACACGCAGATCATTTCTATTATAAGAATAAATTGTATTTAATTGTCATAGATGCGTACACAAAATGGTTGGAAGTTTTTGAGACAAGTTCAACTTCCGCTAGTCAGACTATTAGTTATTTTCGTGAGTTGTGTTCAAGGTTCGGAATACCAGTCACTTTGCATAGTGACAACGGTCCACCGTACAGTTCAATTGAGGGTTAACAATTTCCTCAAACACAATGGTATCAAACATACAACTAGTGCCCCGTTTTACCTAGAAGTAACGGCCAAGCAGAAAACTCAGTGGCTTATGCCAAGTCTAAACTGAAATGTGCTTTCAGAGAAAATGTAAATAATTCAAGTAGCTTTAAGTAGGATATTATTTGACTATAGAAATTCAATTCATATGACTACAAATGAATCACCAGCAATGTTAATGTTTGGTAGACCACTTAGAACCCGATTAGACATTTTAAGACCTAATTTATCTAAGGTTGTTTGAAGAAAAACAAGGTAAACAAAAGTTCTATGCTAGAGGTAGTAAAACACGTATTTTACCAATTAACCAAACTGTGTTAGTAAGAGATTACAGTAGATCTCAAGAGCGATGGGTAGAAGAATGTGTAGTAAAGCAACTAGGTGCAACAATGTAATTTAGTGAGGTTAGCGTCTGGTATTGTTTACAAGCGTCATGTCGACACTGCTCCAGTGACAGATCAAACAGCTGAGGTAATAACAGCTGAGAGCCAGCAGACAGCGCGCTCTGACTGTTGCAGACGACAATCCAGTAGGCAGTAACCGCACAGCTGATGCGCCGCGGCATTTCTATTTCTGTCCGCCCCAGTACAGCTATGTCCACCCAAACGCTTCTCATACTCACACTGCCTACACCAGTCCTATACTCAGCGTTCACCACTTGCTCGTTCCACTCCTGTTTCGCAGGTATCCTCAACGAGAGCGAAAGCCCAATTACAAGGCTAGATTTGTAATAGTAGTTTAACAAGTGTATTACGGATAATGAATTTATAATGTGTTTTATTCCAATATTTTATTAATATAATTATTCCAATAGTTGATATAACAATATTCTTCTCATTTTGTATTAAAAAATGGTATTACAGGTTATGTGCTTAAGAATTTATGTTCAATTTATGTAATTGTTTTTTAATGTAACAAAATAGTGTGTTTAATTAAGAAGGGAGGGATGTGATATTTGTGGTATATTATATAGTGCAGGACTATATCTATTCTTACAGTGTATGTAATATGTTGGGCAATGGATAAATCCTATTGGCCAAGGGATGACGCTCCCCCCTCCTTGTCCTACCACCACCTCTAAATACCTCAGTCATGAACCGTAACCTCGATACTCCGGTCCAGTGTGTTATTCCACGGCCGTTATTATATACTAAAAGTAGTTTCATTCACCCAGTTCCCGTTGAGTAGTACAAGATAGAACAGTTTGAGTGTCCAAGCCTGTTACCGATAGTGAAGGTCAATCATTTGTGCACCCACTGCCTAAGTATCTGAAAATAAAAGAAACCGTATCAATTATGAAAAAACCCAAATTATATATCGCATGATTAAAACTAACAATCTGAGTAGCCATAGCACTATTTTTTCAAAAGTATAATGTAATTTTCAGTATAGGGTAATATAGTCTAAGGAATTTTAAAACCCAATGTAATAAACCACAGGGCCCCTAACGAACCAAATGTAATTGTATTTTTAAACTGTGTTTGTTTTATGCAAAAAAGCTAATGAAGCGTTGGAAGAATATTATCGACAACTACAAGAAAACAGAGATAAAGAAAGACAAATCTGGACAGGGAGCTTTGTCCGGAAGACGTTATCTGTATGCACGACAGCTGTCTTTTCTGCAACAGACAATAGAAGCGGTACCAACTGAAAACAGCAATAGTGGAGGAGGAGGAAAATGACAATAACCGATGACAGTATTTCTCCACACAAAAATTCTTCTGACCAAGCGACAAGTGAGACACCTACAGATGATCCTTCAGATAATTTATGAAAAATACCAGCAGCTAAACGACGGAGAATAATTGAAAAAAACCTTAATTAAGTTTATGAATAAGGCACCAACTCCTACTGTAGAAGTACCTGATGATGACAAGTCATTTTTTTATTCCATCATTCCTGCCGTTAAAAGTCTGTCCCTGGATCACAAACTGGAATTTTAGATGTGAAGTCACGAAATTGATAAGTCGTTTATAGATCACTTGAGCGTACAGGAGCCTATCAAAATCATCCACACATTTTCTGCAGCTCCAAACAAGTTGTTCTTCTACATCTCATTTGTCAGGTACAGGATATGGCAGCAATCCATCTGGTTCTCCGTCAGGTTCCCTCTTACACCACACTTTCACCTTACGGGTCTTCGTCAGTGAACTCAAATTATGGAGACTTCCATGCACATTTTTTTGATAGCGAGTATTCAACAAAATTAGCCTCGATAGAATATTTACAGGCTAACTCATTTGTAAAACATGTTGTAAAGTGCAGTATTATTTAGTTTAACAAAATACTGCAATACAAAATACTAAATTTTTGTTTGTACTATTTTCAATAAAAGAAATATTTCTTCACGATTCTACCAATTTTATGTCCATACATTTTTAAGTCCCTTAAGTTACATATTTTTTACCAGGAAATGCGTAGTAGTTCTCCATTTTCCATTTATTACATCAATAAAGTGTGACAATTTAATTAAAAGAATTTTACTTATAAAATGAATTTGGATAGTTCCGAATTGAACTGCAGACGATCTAGACTCTTTATCAATCTATTGCTTTAGTTTATCGAGTTACATAACAGTATCTACTCCAGTTTGAATAGTATATTCAATCAAATGCTTGGTTCTACAATCGCCTATTGAATTAAGTCTTTTATTAAAAAACAACAATGTTTAATTTTGGAAATAAAAAAGTAGTTTTTGAATATTTTCTGTTTAGAGTTATTTGTAGCTTAAAATGACAGTTTGCACATATTTTAATCATTACGGTAATACAGTACAACCTGTCACATCCTATATTAATATTATATGCCTAAAACATCATAAACGTAAATAAAAGACTTAAAATCCAACAATCGTTAGCTATTTCAGGCCTCTAACAGCTATTTTTATATGGTCTGGTGATGTACGGATTTTATTCACACCCGGATCGGTCTGTCGCCACATTGATCCGGATGTGACAGGTCGTGCTGTAGTTGTTATATATTTATTGTTATGCTTACCTGAGAGTTACAGCTAACATTTCAATAGGAGGTATTGATAGTCTGCATCTAGTAATCTTTACTTTTGATTGTGTCGTTTAGTTTTTGCTTCAAGTTCATCAAATGATACTACACTCATCCTAAAATAATTGAAAAATTTCTTCTCATCTCGACGAAGATCTTGGAAAAGCGTAACAAACGCCCCTTTTAACAAACGAGCACTAACTAAGGGATGCACCCACATACTTCGCTTTTTGTAATTGTATAAATAATCATACACAGCAAACGCAAATGCAACAACACACTTTGTCTGTGACCATCCATGCTGCTTGGGAGGTGCAAAGAGACTGAAGACGCCGAGAAAACCGCTGTAGTATGTATTGACGGGAAAAAACAAGCCAAGCGCACGCAGCTTGCCCGCGGCGTGCACGCTACTTGCAAATACGCAAGTGTGCATCGAGCCTTACTGTCGTGGTCGTGTCGGGCTTAACCGCTTCCCCCACTCTGTGATTGGTCGTCTGGCGCGGGCGCGGCAACTATACTGAGCGCACGGAAGGACGCCCTATAGACGGGGCGCGGAAAGATGAACGAAGGCGATCGCGCATTTAAATTACTACAATTCTTGTGTAGCGTAAATTTACGGGTTTTTTTAAATTTTCTTTGCGGATAGCATCGCTGTTAACCCGCTCGCGGTAAATCGGGAGTCTAGTCTACTGGTACATTGAAAAACTCGTTTTATATGAATAAAACCATTTTATGTACTGGAGGAAAATCTTTTTTTTTATTTTTGGGGTTTGCGGTCCCTTTATACCTGCGGTCCCTAGGCAGTTGCCTATCGTGTCTAATGGGAAATCCTCCACTGTCTATATGAGGTTAAATGTAAGAAAGGGCCATGAGGCCCTAATTTCGCCTCAAATAAAGAAATATTTCATTTCATTTCAAAAACCTAATGGATAACTGGATGATTGGATCACTTTCTTATTTGTGTGGAAATTAATTTCGCAAACTAGAATAGTCCTTACACTTATTTCAATATCAAATCCTGATAATATAAGCTTTTAAATAGGAGTTTCAAAAAGGGATTGGAGTAGATTCTCAAGTTATTGAGAAGGCCTATGTCTGTTGTACAATCTTATAAAGACAAAGGGGACATTAGATTTGAGGCATTGTTGCAGGTTCTGAATGAATAAAATTTCAGTGACCTCCCAAAATACTGTATTTAAATGGACAAAAAGTAATGAAAAGGGTTTTAATTCGATGTTCTGGTGGAAGATAGAGTGTTCCAGGGTAGTCTAAAGAATCTTGACATTCTTAGATCTCTAGCCTGCGGAAGGCAAGATGCCCACCCCCCAACGCCTTACAAAGGTTTATACAAGTGTAACTAGAACCAAACTGGAATGCAAATGCCTCTTTCTCAGAGATGGCTTTAAAACCAATCTTGATAGCTTAGAAGTAATTCAAACCACACTTTAATAAGATATATTTTCAGGGCCATGACGTCTTTAAATACAGCTTTACATCCAAAGGCAGCTTTCCCCCCACTGCACAAAAGAAGAAGAACCAGATCACCCATTTAATCTTAACTAACATATTTGGTGGGCTTACCACCATAAGTACTGGCATAAAAAACAAAAACTCCGTTAAATCAACCTTATAAATACAGCAGACAATTGAAATAATTTCAACAAACCACCGGCTGTTCTTCAAGGTGAGGTTGACCTTACTATAAAGTATGTGAATGGAGTGCCGAAGATTATCAAGACAACAAAAAACATGCCTGCTTCAGTAGACATCAAAATTAGATGTCTACTACCAAAACGCCAATGGGCTACGTTCCAAAATGAATCAGTTTTAGAACTGCTCACTCCTTGTGTGACTACGATGTTATAATTATTACAGGAAACTAATCTATCCCATGAAATCTCTAATGCCGAACTGGGATTAAGTAACTATTCCATATACAGACAAGACAGGACGGCGCCTCACAAGTTTTAAAAATTCTGGTGGTGGGTGTGCTGATTGCAGTCAATAAATGCTATACCTCATGGCTCATTCCCATTGATGAACCAGCAGTTGAAACCATATTTGTTGCTCTGAGGTGTGCCACATTCTTCAAAATATGCTTATAAATACTGTTTATGATACCACCAGATGTTGCCCAACAGACTTATATAGAATTTTGTGACATTTTTCACACCGTCCATCTCGAACAATATGAATATTTCTTCTGTGTTTATTGCTGGAGATTTTAATTTGCCAAGGATCGACTGGAACCGCACAACCTCCGAACACTTACTCGCCTTCCGCTCTCAAGATATTGGAGCTTACTTCTTTTCTCGACCTTGGGCAGATGAATACTATTCCTAATTACATAGGAAATTTCCTTGATCTAATTTTCACTAACATCCCTTGTCTTGTATCGCACACACCGCAGAGAGTTTGGTAGCTGAAGATATAGCCCATCCTGCCCTGACAGCTGTGATTGATCTTCCTGAAATGTCTCGTCGCTCTTGCACTGCTACTTTCATCCCCAACTTCAGAAAGTGCAACATTGCTAATATTTCTTTGGCCATTGCTAATATCGATGTGCGTTTGGCGGAGGGCCCTGACTTAGCCTTCAGTCGTTTTTGCGAGGAACTTAGAGAAATTATTTTGGACAACACCTGCATGAAAAAGGTTGGATTGTCCAAGTTTCCCATTTGGTTTTCTAAAGAACTGATAAATTTAATCATCTTAAAAAAGAAACTGCACAGGATCTACAAGACTTCATTGTCATTTGAGGACTACTGGAGGTTCTCTCATACCAGGGCCCAGTGCAAGTTGCTGGCCAAGGATTGTTTTAACAGATACGTTGGGCATATTGAGTATTCTATACCCTCCAATATAAAATCTTTTTGGAGTTATGTGAAGCATAATGCAGAAATCGCAGTCTATCCCAACTCGTCTGACTTTAATCACACAGTTACTGATGACCCTCATGTCATGTGCAATCTTTTTTGCTGGCTTCTTCGCCTCAACTTTCAATCCCAGGGATGACACAACTTTAGACTTTCATTTTGCTAGCAAAACTTCAATGTAAATCGCTTTCCATGTAAGTGAGGAAAGAGTACGGAAGGAGCTGGAGTCACTTGATGTCAACAAGGTAATGGTCCTGAGCTCATCCCACCTATAGTTCTCAAGAAATGTAGCGTTCAGCTTTCAAAGCCTCTCACCAATTTACTTAACAGACTATTTATGGACGGCATCTTTCCCACAGCACTCAAGTCCAGTTATGTTGTGCCGTATTCCTAAAACACCAAATGCTACTGATGTCACCAGCTTCAGGCCAGTCGTCATCCAGCCTGCTTTGGCTAAGGTTGTGGAAGGTTTAGTGCTGGAATTGATATCTAATGACATAAAGAGTATCATTGTCCCCCAACAACATGGGTTTTTTGCAAGGGTCGTTCCACCCAGACCAACCTTGTCATCTACACAGACTATATTCTTTCTGCGTTTAATCGAAGACATCAAGTGGACAGCATTTATTTAGAACTTTCCAAGGCATTTGACAAGATTAGTCACTCACTTCTGATTTCCAAGCTCGAAGGATATGGTTTCTGCGGACTCTCTCTAGAATGGTTCAAGAGCTATTTAAGTGGACGCTCGCTGAGGGTCAAACTTGGAAACCATTTGTCTGAAGAATTTCCTCCCACCTCAGGTGTCCCAAGGGGTCCAAGCTTGGCCCTATTCTTTGTCAACTTGTTTGTCAACGACATCATCAGCCACCTATCATCGGAATATCTCCTCCTTCGCAGATGACCTCAAGATATTCAAAGAAATTTACTCTCGTGATGACTGTCTCAATCTTCAACGTGATCTGAACCTAATTGCTGAGTGGTGCGATGATAATAAGATGGTCATTAACTCAACCAAATGTCTTTACAATCACCTTCTGTCGTCTGAAGAATCCTGTTGCTTTCAATTAGACTGTTATCCGGCGACATCAAGCGAGTGACCTCGATAAACGACCTTGGAGTAAGTTTGACTACAAATTTGTCACCCGATGCACACATTGATGCGGTATCCTTGAAGGCAAACAAAATGCTAGGATTCATTTTTCGAATGTCTAGAGGGACGTTCGGTGACGAGACACTACTGCTCTTGTATAAGGCTTTAGTTCGGCCTAATCTGGAATATTGTACTCTTGTTTGGTCCCCTCATTACGCATCTCATATTCACAAACTACAGAGTATTCAAAACAAATGTTGCAGACTTCAAGGAGTCCGGAGAGGGTGCAGCCCTATCGGGAGGTCTCTGTCCCCGCACTTGAGCAGGAATTTCTTCTGCCTACGCTGGAGTGCAGAAGGAGAATGTTTGATATTATTTTCCTGCACAAAGCTTATCAACGGGGCGATCGATTCACCAGAGCTTCTGAGTAGGATATCCCTCTTGGTGGCCTGCTGGGAACCCAGATCCAGGAATATGTTTTCAACCTTGCCACCACTCAAACAATTACAGCTATCACGGTCCTATTGCTCGACTTCATAGGCGTGGAAACAGCATTCCTTCCGATGGTGATATGTTTTATGACATCATCGCACACCTTAAAAAGAGACTGTAACAGTAATGAGTGATAGAGTTTTTTTCCCCCTTAAAATCAGTTGGAGATGATGTTTGTGATTTTTCACTATGGTAACATTATTTCACAAATCTTAATACTTATTTATTATTCCACTGCATAATCACTATTTTCTGTAATTTAATTAGTTGTTATTTATTTTGTTGATGTTATATTTAAGTTGCATGAAAATGTTGTGAAATTATTGTATATTGGCGGATGCCGTTGAAATAATAATAAATAAATAAATAAACAATGAGCTGTATGGACCACGTCTTATTACAAGTCAATATAACATACTTTATCATAACAGAAAATTGGAAAGTGCTAAAAATATAATTAAGTATACAGCCTGTTACATTGACTAATGTTTGTATCTTGACTACTAATTCTCTTCCCAAAGTGATTAAAATCAACACGGTAAATCTCAACACCAGATAATAAAAACAACTTTGGAAAACAAATTGAACAACCTTATGCAAGAAGCAGTGTCTAAAAGTGATTTCATTAACTAAGTGTGTTAAAAGTAAAATACGATTAAAAATAAATACTTATTAATGTTTCCATAACCAAAGTAGCCAAACCCGCTGAATATAGCAAACAAGAAAGAAAATGAAGTTGCACCATTTGGCTTCATGAAGACATAATATCCCTCTTTTTATAACAAAACCAGAAAAAAGCAAATGTACATGTACAATACAAACGCCATCGTTTTGTTTAGTACTGTTTGTAGTTAGTTTGTTTGTATTTGTTTGTTGTCGAATAGTTAGTGGAAAGCGCATAAAAATAACAAAACTTTAAGGCATGTTAAAATTATATTCTGTACTTGTTATAGTCTTAGGATTTTGGAATCGAGCCATTTTAATTCTAGTATTTTAGGATACAATAGGCTAATAGACGTTTCCTTTGTTTTATCAGAAATCTTTAAATTCGCTAAAATGGCTCGTACATCAGCGAAGGCCAAGAAACAAAAACAAGATGTAAACAAAACGAAACCTGAAGAAACTGATACAAACGATAATGAAAAACAGGAAGTGAATCCTAATAATGATAATGAAGATACTAATGGTTCTACTGACAAGGAAAATGACAACTCAAACTATGAAGTAAGTCCAATATAGAGCTTAGCTTAGCCTACTTAAAATTTAGTGAGTTTAGTAAAATTAATTCAAATTTAAGTAGTCATTGTGCACATAATATGCTTATATTTATAACTAAGCAGCAATGCAAATAAGCTAGTTTACTTATAGTTATAAAATTAAAAAATTCCAAGCTCAGAGGCTGAAATAAGTAGGACTAGTTAACCCTGGAGCTTCCATCATATTTTATATGCATACCCGTTTTTATGAGGTTTTGCAGACTGTCCTTGTAAAATTTAGAATAAATCTAGATAAATATTAACTTAAATATAAAGTGGGTTAGGGTACGATAAGCGGACCCGGTTTTTTTATATCGAAGAATATAGTCATCGATACCTAATATTCGCATCTCAAATCCCTAGACTATCAATCAATATAAAAGTACCTATAGTCCTCAATAACAATTATATGTTTTTAATTAAAATGTGAATTTAATATTTACAGTGATCAAACAAATTAAGTTATAACCAAAATTAGGAAAACTGAAGACGACCATATTTGCTCCTCTCAGTTACAATTGTTTCTTTCCCACAAATTTCACATAATGGGTCCTTTCGGTACGAGTCCTACATGTTGAAACCACGAAAAACTTGTCTTGTAATCTTTTAAAGCAATGTCATGTAGTTTCCTAAAATTGACTGCCATTTTTAATAATCAAGTGTTGCTTAGGCCTATATAAAATTAAAATATTACATTAAGTTACGAGTATTATTTTAAAATGTGTACAGCTGTTGATATGGATTATTTAAGTTAATTGTTTCAAAATAATTATTAAGTATTGATTGATTATATTGATGGTTATGATTAAGTAATATCGTTTGCCAATTTCAATATAAAAAAAACCGGTCCGCTTATCGTACCCTACACAAAAAAATAATTACTTTAGAAATTTAAAAAGGTTTTAAAGAAAAAGTAAAAAACAAAATTTGCAATAAAGTAATGCACATGTATTTAAAATTCAGAATAGGCCTAGCCTATAAATTGGCCTGGAAATTTTGGTCCTGAAGGAAATGTATAGCAGACCCGGTTTTTATATTGATTGATAAAATGTTCGATACTTAAAATTCATATATTGAATATGAGTCTATCAATCATATCAAAATATCTATATTTATAATAAAAATCATGTTTGTAATTAAAATAATTAATATAAACATACATAGTGACAATCTCTCAAAGAACAAAGGAGCTATAAAAATCAAACAAGCAATGAGAACTGAAAATAGAAAAAGTAATAAGTAATAAAGGAAATCATAACAATATAACAAAACATGTTGTTGTGAAATATGTTGTACAGAAAATATGAAATATGCTAAATATTTATGTTTTCTCTTTGGTAGCAAAGATTAAGCACTTAGAAGAGTTATCGAAAGTATCTTCTCTAGAAAACCGTATTTCTCTTCTGTATAAATATAGAGATGATCTGCAAGCAGGTCACATAATATGCCACTTTTAAAAACTAAGATTCATGGTCCTACATGAGCTTTTGACTGTCTGTTATTGTCTACAAAAGATGTGGTTTATTATTTAGTGTTTATACAAGTTAGTTATAATTCAAAATCAGTAACAGTTGGTTATATCTAGTTATAATTAAGTAATATAGTTTCAGTATTGATATAAAAACCAGGACTACTTTATCGTACTCAACCCTAATGTTGTACTGTTTATATTAATTTTTTTTTTTCAATATTTTTAATGAATAAGTGCGTATTTGAAATTTTTTCCTGTTTTGCCGTAATTGTATAACACATTGATAGGCTATAATAGTGTTTCTTACTTTGTATATTATCCTAAATATAGTAGCAATATAACTTTTAGAATAGCAAATTTTTCCATGAGCAGAGAAATATACATTGCTGTAAGTTTTTTTAGCAATTCATAATGGGCAGAGTAGGATAAGCGGACCTGGTTTTTATATTTCTTATTACAATCATCGATACTTTATATTTAACTACCAGTCAATAAACCTAAACACTAAATTAAAGTTATTTGTTTCAAATTAATAGAAATAGTTTAAACAATTACGTAATGTCATAAAATAATAAAGGAACCATGAGGCCATTAAACAAACGTTAATATTAAGACAGGTGATGGGAAAAATTACATTTAAATAATAAAGAAAACATAACAAAACAAATATCTTGCAACTGAGAAAGACCCAGTAAATCATAGTGTCCTTTTGATGTGTCTTTGATACATCAGTGCTATTTTGTATAGTTTTCTAAAGTTAACTATCTTTTTTTTTATTTAAAAGATGTTACTAAAATGAAAAGTTGGTGCAATTAAATATCGTTTAACTACTTATAGTATGAGAATATATCAACTCAAGCATGGGTTGAGAATCAGTTGATGTGAAAATGCAGCAACACCGCAATGTGAGGGAGAAAGTGGGGTTTGGTGACTGTCTATATGGCCAAGATTTCAATGACATGTCTCATACTATAATGCGTTTTACAAGATTTAAAAAATATTTCCAAAATTTAATTGTTATCTGTTGTTTTTATAATTCAATTTTTTAGCATTTTCCGTTTGAAAAACAAGAAATATTGTTGAATTGGCTAAAGCAGGGGTGCCCAACCTTTTTTACCCAAGGGGCCATATTGTAAAGCCTTTATGGTCAGGCAGGCCAACATCCCTGGGGATTTGGAACCCCAAACAAAACGTATTGCCCTAGGTTTGTTCCAGAAATCTTGTGCAAAATATGAGTTTTTAAGGTTATTTGGCCCTTGTTTCCTGATTATTGTAATTTCTTATTATTTATTAGGTTGTTAGGTAAAGGTTTATAATATATTATGTTTTAAGGTTCTTTTAGTAGAAATAAATATAAACCCAGACTTTTGGATGTTTGCTCTAATTCTGAGGGAACAATAAAAAAGTCACCAATAAATTGAATACATTGATTTTAATTAATCCTACTAGGATACTAGGACATACAAATTACCACCATAAATGAGGTAGTGGAAATAAACAAGTAACGTGGCGAGTGGTGACCTTAAGTTGGGTAGGGGTTACGTCGCCGCACCACGCGCTGTGCCGTGCTTTATGAGCGCTCTATTCGCCAGCCGGCAGCCACCACCGTAGTCAGTGAAATCTAGTCTGCAACTACTTTACTTCTTTCAACACTCATTACTCCACCAAATGAATACGGCTCGTATCTACGTGAAATCGGCTGGACTGCTTGGTTCTCAAAATTTGTATTTATTTAATATTTCTAATGCTTGTAAACAAATTTGGTTGTTTTGGCAACAAGGCGGGCCACATAAAACTGACTCGCGGGCCGGATTCGGCCCGCGGGCCGTAGGTTGGGCAGCCCTGGGCTAAAGTAATCAATTAATGTTTTTTATACTATGTATTCATTTGTAGACAGTTTGGTTAAATTTCTTTGTGTTATTCACATTTTACTTTTATCCACATCGGTAATGAGATTTGGCAATTGTCATCTTTGGTGCTGCTGTAGCCTACGCTGATGGTTCAACTTATATTACGAGACACATCAATTCAAGCCTGGGCTGTGGAACGGTGTTGTCAGCTGTTACAGAAGAATAGCTTATGATACGATAAATCAAGTGATTTTTACTGCTCACCTATCTTCCTGAATCGTTTACCTTCACGATTTAAATTAACACATTTACACTGACCATATAGAACTTAAGCAAACAATAATAATTTAAATAAAAATATCCAGAATAATCAAAACCTAAGAACAAACAGATGTAAACAACGGGAAGCGAGATGTCGTCCTGTCGCCTCACACTGCAAGGTGAGGGGAAGTGGGTTGTGGTGACTGCCCCATATCACCAGGTTTGCAGTCATATATCTTGTACTATAGTGCTTTTTATGAAATAAAAATTTTTTCCAAGATTTAATAGTTTATCTGTTCTTTTTAAAAATTTAATTTTTAACAATTGTAGAAAGTTTGGTTAAATTTGTTTGCATTATTTTAAAATTTACTTTTATTGTCATTGGGAATAAGATTTGTATTATTAAATACTTGCAATCGGCCTCTTGAACAAAATGGTTTAAGGTTTTAAAGGGGATTAAAATGGCAAATAATGATATTTTAGAATATTAAAATCGGAAACTACTTTTCTTAACAAGATAGGAAGTTAAGTTTAGATTAATTTACAATATTTTGTTTGCTTTGTCAAGTTGTATTTCTTAGCTAGCACTAAATAAATAGCCTCAGTCATTCGTGAGCCTTTAGAATTTAATGATTTATGATTCGTATTGTGGCAGCAATATAAACTTTTACTCTCAGAAGGTCTATATGAACAAAAACGAGGTTTATTTGGTTAAAATTCTCCTGATTTCAGTATTATTAACTTGTCTTTTGCACTCTGGTCATTAATTTCATATTTACTCTTCCATCAATATAATCAGCTGATGATTAATAACTTAAAATTAACTTAAATCAACTGATGTATACAATTTCTGGTTGTAGGCAAACATCATATTTGATTTCAAAGTGACTTCATCAAAATAAAAGTAAAAAAATAAACGAAATAACAAGATGATTAAGTGTCTTTTATAGGTTTCAAGATGTTTGTCTTCTGGTTATTGTTTTCTCTATTTTTTTAAATGAGATTTTTCCTATTAGGCCTACCTGATCTAATTGTTGTTTAGTGTTTTAGTTCCATTACTATTTATTATAGGTAAACCGGTTGTAAAGAAACCTGTGCAGAAGCAAATTTCTGAGCAGCACCAAACAGGAGGGCCCCCCTTCGAGGGGGGTATTTTGTATTAAATTACTTGTATCCAGTGGTTTTCCACATCAAAATTAAGTATGCCTTATGTTATGAATTGTATAACTTTCGTAGCCTAACATCAGTTAAAATTGTAGGTTGAGAAAATAGTTCATACAAGAGTGTAACCACGGCAAGAGGCAGTTCCTGGTGAGATGGAAGGGCTACAAGGAAGACAATGACACTTGGGAGAACGAGTCAGTGTTTGCAGTCTTGCTCAGAGGTTCTGGATGCTTTCAAGTTAGACAATCCAAAACTGATTGAGAAGGTCAAGGAGGAATCTGACAGCGAGTCTGATGAAGAAAGCAATGCTGAAAAAGGAAAAAAGAAGGACCAAAAAACGAAATAAAAAAACCAGCCAATAAAAAGGCAAAAAAAAGGTCAAAATCAAAAACTGAAGTTACATTAGAAAAAGAGGATGAAGATAAAAGTGACAGTGAAGATGTTGATGTAAAGAAAAAAGTCAGTAAAGGAGCAAAAAAAGATTTGTCAAAATCAAAACAGGAAACAAAAGAATCACCGGACAAAAACAGAAAATTCTCAGAGAAGGATGATGATGATGATGATGACAGTGTTGAATCAGTTACTGATGGGAAAAATTATGAGGTAAGTAATTTTATAATTATAATTTTTTTCTCTCTATATTTATTCCAGATAAATTTTGTTGTAGAATATGATTTTGTCTGATTATATTTTTGTGTCTGCCAGTTGGGAACCTTTAAAAAAATCTTGGAATTTAGTGTTAGAATTTATATATATACCCACCGTCATGAAAATGAATTAAATGTATATGTACCCACTGCCATTAAAATAAATTAAATAGATACGTACCCACCGTCATGAAAATAAATTAAATATTCATGTACCCACTGTCATGAAAATAAAATAATTTAGCTCAATTCTAAAGGTTAGTCAGCTGTTTTGTTCTGGATTTTACAATTTAATTGTTTATAAGAAGGATAAATTTGGTTCAGTTACTTACATAATCACTATATTTAAACCTTTGTAGTAAAATATGTGGCACACATGCCTCTTCTAGGGTTAGCTACCCATTTAATTATGAGCTTAAAGAAAAAAAATTATTGGTATTATATTCTCTAAAAAAATAATTATATTTGATCAAGTAAGTCAGTTTTATTATTCCCAAAAATGCCATTTATTTTCAAAGCACATAAAAAATACCAATCATGTAAAATCTGTAAAAAGACAATAGCAATTGAAAATAAAACCTTTAGGGTTTTTCGTTATTTATACTTTTGCCAGTTTTAACAAAATAAAGTGGCCAGGGTTCCAATTGCATGGGACTAAAGTGAGATGTTTGACAGGTAGAGAAGATTCTGGAGGTGCACACTCGTAAGAATGGAAGCAGAGAGTTCCTGATTCGCTGGAAAGGCTATCGGCCCAGTGATGACACCTGGGAACCTGAAGAAACATCTGGACTGTCCTGATCTCATAGAGAGGTTCATGGAGAAGGTGGACAAGGTATCTATCACATGTTCCGCACTGGTTTGATTCTATATCTTTATCCACCACTCGTCGAGTCCAAAAACTTCAAATAACACGAAATTATCATTGGTTTCTGCCAAGTACCACCTTCCAAACTTATCTTAGTAATTTGTTTTTATTTATGGTCATCACTAATAGATTAAATTACTATTTTCATTGTAACTATTGTCAAAAGTTAAAAGAAATAAAATTATAAGATTTTATTAATGGTTTCAGCTTGTTTTGGTAAATTAATTGTTCTGAAGTATTTTATGTAGAAAGACTATTTTAAAACTTAAAATTCGTTCCTTATAAATAAAATTTAAAACTTCATTCAGCTCTTAACCCGATGCCGATGCAAGTTTATTGTGGTGTTTCAGCACACCGATGCCATGATAGTTTATTGTGGTGTTTCAGCACAGTTTTCATTCAAATTGTTTCACAGTTTGGCACATATTACAAACAAATTGTAATTAGTTTTATTCCTATTGGATGTACAGTTATTAAACTTTTATCTCATATAAAATGTTGTTTTAAATTCATTATACAAAAAATATTACTCTATTACACACACATGCACGCACGCACTCTCTCTCTCTCACACACACACACACACGCCCATTTATATTTATTCTTGTCCTATGTTTTAGAAAGAAAATAGGGTACTTTGGGATTATACCGACCACACCAGTATGAAGAACACAAAATATAAATTTATAGAAACAAACATGATAGAATGAAAAAAACAACACTTTAGTTACAAAATTACAAACTTACAACGATTATCAATTGCTAATGGGGGTCAGATTCCGTTATATACCCTCAACGCTTAAACTTTTTTCAATGAACTTAGAAACATTATAAAACGATGTAGTTGAGTAACAGAACTAACATTCCATCAATCAACAAGCATTTCCAGGTATTGTGATCGGTATTGTTGTCGCTGTTATCTTATCTTTCTCAAGAATCCCGATTGCGGCAGGCCGCACGGCATTCACATGATTATTTAAGTTTTTTGCACGGTAGATAATTACCTTTCCATTACATTTCAATTTATATTTCTGATCAGCCCCTCTAGAATTTGACATTTTTTACTGATAGGTACTATTTCGAGGGATGTTTTTCTTTCGTTGACATCAGCGCGGGGCAGCATGAGGTGCTGCAGGAGCCCATGCTGATGGCCGGAGGCACTCGCATTTTGGGTGGCGGAGTGTGATCAAGAATAAAAACAAGTTTTTGTGTGTATTTTTCAATAAAGAGTTTAGTTTTTGTTTGAATTTTTGTATTTGGAGAAATGTAGGGGTAAAACACGGAAGTACAACAAAGCAACGCACCAGCTGAATGGGCGGCGAGGACTCTGCAATCACGTTGTCTACTAGACCGCTCGACTTTGACCTCTGTCTGAGGATGGGGAGGGTTTGCGATTAGACAATTCCTGTTTCATATTGACGAAATATTGTTCTACGCTAATCTAGTAATCAGTACAAGAAAAATGTCAAATAAACGATTCTTGTCTGGGTGTGGGTCGGTATAATCCCAAAGTACCAAAAATAGCTCAAAAACAATTTTGTCATATTCGACAAAAAAAAAAAAAAAAAATGTATTTTGAAATTAGGAAATGACATAATATTCTATTCGAGGCCCATATTTAAAATGAAGATTAAAATTTATGTAGCGGGAAAGTAATGAAAATTATATATTCTATTAATACTTATATACTATTTTATGTTGTTGTTGTTGTCTGAATGTGTTATATTTGTCTTTAATATTTATATTATTGTTATTTACTGTGTGATACTAATTTTTTCGTTAAATCTATTTATAATATTTATGCTTGTTGATATTTGAATATTATTTGTTGATCTTACTGTCTTTGGTTGTGCATGGAGATAGAAAGTGTTCTGACCAATAATTGATATTTGACATTTAATAATTATTATTCATATATTTATTTTTTTGTTTAAAACTTAATATTATTTATGTTTGTTAATTTTTTACCTTGTTTTTGTTAGATGATTCTTGTTAAAATCTGGATTCTATAAGTAGTAAATTTAGTATATGTTATGGACTGATAGTAAGAAGATAGTATTTGTGCACCATGGTAGAAGAAAACATAAAAATAAGAAAAAAAATATTTACACTTGCCAACTGCATGTATATTTTGTTTAGTGTATTGGATATTATTGTAATAATAAGTCACACCTGCTTCTAAGCACCTGACTTTGTAAACTTATATAAAATTTTTGAAATAAAGGTTTTTGTAAACTCTGTAAACACACGCACACACACAGAGTTAAAAGTATAGATACACTAGTTTCTTGATGGATAAAGATAGAGGGGTGAACTTGGGACACCTTTCTATTAAGTAACACGTAATTTGAAAAAGTCTTGATAAAAGAAGAAGAACAGTGGAAATTATCCAAACCCAGTACAAAATGGCAGCTCATTGAAATTAATTAAAGATTAATTGAGGCATAACATGTACATCCACATTCAGAAAGTAAATCATTTCAATAGACAACCACTTTCCACCTGCTGCAGGACAGGCCTTCCTTATCTCATCACTTTTGAGGAAGTCCAGTATCATGTTCAGTTTCTTTTTGGAATAAAAGTTTTGGATGAAAGCTAATGAAAGCCGTTTAAGTTGTGTTTTTGTGATACTTTACACTGAAATGGAGTGTTTAAGTGAACAATAGAACCTGTTGACGAGAGACTATGGAGACCCGGTGAGATCTTATGATGAAGTAAGGAATTTATTTAATGACACTTATCCCAATCGAAACCCTGTATCTAAATCAGGAGTTCAAAAAACAATCCAATATGTTTCCAGGAAACAGGTAGCATTAAAGACCACTCCAAACCTGGACGACCAAAATCGGCTACAAACTAAGCATTGTCACTTGACATTTTACAGTCTGTTGCAGAAGATCCTCACGCCTCAACAAGAAATGTTTTTCAAAATTAGATACATCTCAAACATCAAGTTTTACATTACAGTGGTTATAAAGAATACAAAAATTGTTTAGTTCATGAACTAAATGAGGACCATTTTTTATTGTCAAGTAGAATTTTTTTAAATAAAGATGCGGAACATTTATAATAATATTAAACAACATTGCTTTCTCAGATCAAAATCAAAAAATCAAATCACATTTATTTCCACACAAAAAAATGAAATACAAAATAAATCTTTACATTGAAAATGATAACAAATGTAGCATTTGTATATTATCTAATTTATATAAAACATACAAAAACTATTCTAGTAATACAATTAAAAAATAATTAACATTAAATAATTACGCTAAAATAATATAAAAAAGACTTATGTCACCATAAATAAATGAATATAAATGAATAAAGAGATGAAATATACATATATATAAGTAGATAGTAATATGGGGTTCCTGGCGCACTTTCGGAGCCAACCGAAAAGCAATGTAAAATACTGTTCAATGTACCATAAAGGAAGCTGAGAAATAACACAGCAAATCTCAATGAAAAATTAACCGAATCTACAGTCGTTCGTCTCCAAAAGCGATCGGTACATTACTATCTACTCTGTGGAATGAAAAATTAACCGAATCTGAGCTTCTACTTTCTTAAGCTGTGCTTTGTAAAATGTTGTCAAATCTGCTACGAATAAAGGAAAAATCTTCGAAATCTTAATAAAATTTAATCAATTTAAAACATTTTTACTAAAAACATACTGTACTTTAATAAAAAAACTTTTCTACTAAATAAACAACATGAACTCACCAAGCTCTCTTCAGTTTATAGCATTTCAAAAACTTACAAAGAAAGACAATTTTAACGAGTTCAACGAATTACCAAAACATTTTAAAGAACAGTTGATACTTTCCTTAAATGATACAGAATTCAAAGAACTTGTAAAGTCTTTTGCAGAAAAAACGTCTAATGGAGTGTTTTTACTATCGGCAAAAAACTAAAAAAGTAAGGGATTACATATTTAATATAATTACGAAAGATATTGAAAAGAAAGTAAAAAATAAACAAACAGAGAGTTTTTCATCGTTTTTTTATGACATTTTTCCCATATTATACGTCCTTTCAAGATAATCAAGACTTAATTGATGAATTTCTTAGGAATTTTTGTGAGTATCAAGATTTATCAACACAATTCATTAAAGAGCATTATAGAATTTTTCTTATAGAATATAGCCACATTTTGTGTGAAACAAAAGGTATTACTGTAGATAATATTCCATGTGATTCCTATGAAGAAAGACACCAACTATGGTTATCAAAACAGTACTATGACGTGGGGAGGGACTGCAAGTTTTAGAGTTAAGACTTTATTCTACAAAGTTAATTGTTATAATTTCTTTATCTTTTATAGTCTTCTTTCCAGTAACAACCAAGTGTAATTTTTCATTTTTGTTTAATTCTTTAATCTTTTTCTCATCCAAAACAGTCAAAAATCTGTTCGGCAAGTGTACTTTACAATCTTCCAACTCGGCAATTATTGTAAACCCGAATTTATCTTTCATTTTCTCCAAATTCAAGATTCTATGTTTCTTCCTTTCTTCCAATTCATTTAACTTCTTATACTCTTTAAACTTACATTCTCCAATATCATTTAACTCCTTCAAGAACTCCATTTAAATAGAAAAAATTCAAAGTCAAAAAGTGCAAAACCATTTCTCGGTCGACCTTTTCTCCTCCCTCTGTCTCTTTCTCTCTCCCTCTCTTTTTATGCCTATGACACGATCACTTCTGCCGTTTATAGGCCTAGGATCTATATTCAGGCTAGAGAGAGAGAGAAGAGCGAGATACGGATAGAGAAATGGTTCCGGAATACGATCTGAATACTTCTGAACTTGGTGTTTCTCCGCTATGGCCACTCGCATTGAAACAGTTCAGAAGTAAACTTCCTAACCGACCAAACCGAATTCGCGGACATATATACTCAGCAACACAATACAACAGCCCATCAAGAAGTAAAAATTTAAGAAATTAATTTAAAATATAATTTGAAAATTACAAGTAACAAAATGTACGCATATTTAAAATAGGTAAAATTATATAACATTTTGAAAAAGAAAATGTTATAATAGTAAACGGGAACACAATTTTTATTCTTAAAAGAAAATCTGCATTACCGACATTTTAGTTCCGAAAGATTGCGCTGTGTGTATCAATGACAGTCGAGGTGTGCTACTACAGACCGACCATCACGATAATCGCTTCGCCTGCGTCATATCCGTAGTGATATCACGCCGTGAGAGGCGCAATCGTTGGTTTACAAGCACCATTTAGTTAAATAAATTTTTCTATCTAAATGGAGCGCGAAAAAATATCATGTCCGTTCTGCAAAAAAGAAATTTTAAGAAAAAACTATGATCGCCATTATAATTCTAAAAGTCACGAAAAAAAACAAGCAAATTTACGATAATGAACTAAATTATTTAAGACAATGGGCTAGAGAAAATAAAATTGCCGATCACGAAAACATGTTTAATATTGAGAAATTTACGTGAATTAAAGAGAAATTTCAAAGTTGAAAAGAAAAATCTCGACCTATTTAATGATGAAAAACTTCATTCAATAGCTGAAAAGTTGGCTATCGGTACTAACGATAAAACCAAGTCTGAAATGATCGAAGAAATTGATAAAACTCTTAAAGTAAAATCCGAAAATATCATTGATGTAGAAGTTTTATCCTCAATACACGGTCTTTTCAAGCAATACATTTTAACAAACTTGAACGACAATTCCATGTCAATTTACAAATATCTTTCAATTATGCGGTCAGAAATTAAAAGTTTAATCGAGAAATTTCAAGAAAATGTTAAAAATATGAAGGGCTATCTCTCTTTGGAATGTGAATACGAACGAACTTTAGTGAATGGTGAACCGCAAACATGTCTAATGTATTTTACTATCAAAGCAGACGAAATCTTTGACGTAAACGACTTTATTACTAAGCAATTTAATAAATTAACACATCGAGAACAAACGAATAATCCAAATAAAGGTTCCGGATGGACATTTAAAAGTTGTAAACAACTAGTTTTGAGCCTTAACAAACACGAAATGATGAATGCAGGATCATACATCGATTTACCAAAGAATATCAAAGATAAAAAAGCTTGTATAAATATAAAAAATAGAGATGATTTTTGCTTTATTTACTCAATAAGATGTGCTATTGAAAAACCAGAAAGAGACTGTGAACGTGTAAAGCAATACGAAAAATTTGTGAATGACGAAATATTTTCAGGTTTTGAGTATCCAATGTCTCTGAAAGATATACAAATATTTGAAAAACAGAAGCTACAATTCCAAGTATAAGTATCCAACAATGTCTATCAATGTCTACAGTTTTGATGAAAATATTAACATTGTTCCGTTACAAATTTCTGAAAAATATGACGCTGAAACAAACATTGATTTATTGTATGTTAAACAAGATGATAAATCTCATTATGTTTTTGATAACCGATTTAAATAAGCTTGTTTCTTCGCAGTTGTCTAAACATAAAGAAAGAAAATTTTTGTGTAGAAGATGTTTAAGCCATTTTTACAAATCTGGAGATTTAACAGATCACTTAGAAATTTGTAAAAATCATGAAGTTTGTAAGCCAATTATGCCATTTCCAGGTCAAACAACTAAATTTACTAATTATCAAAAGAAATTTAACCATCCGTACGTAATTTATATGGACTTTGAGAGCATATTAGAAAAAATTCCGACATGCAAGAACAATCCACAAAGATCGACTACAACCAAGATTCAGAGGCACATTCCTTATGGTTTTACTCTATATTTAGTGTCGAATGTGACCAATCGCATGTACAAACCGATATGTTATCGTGCCAAAAATGAAGAAGATTTGAAAAACGTCCCGACAAAATTGTTTGAAGAACTCAATAAATTATCGAAATACATAGCGAAAAAATATAATTCTAAGAACATGAAACCTATGAAATTGACAGAAGAAGAAGAAATTTCGTATCAAAATTTCAAACGTTTGTCATATCTGTGAATGGTCTGCTTATGATGTTGGGTCAATTCAGTATGGTTTTACTCCTGATAGTTGGAAAGATAAGAGTTATAATAAAGTGAGAGATCATTGTCATTTAACCGGCAAGTTTCGAGGCGCAGCTCATGCATGTTGCAATCTGAATTTGAAAATTTCCACAAAACATTCCCGTTTTCTGCCACAATATGTCAAATTACGATACTCATTTGTACATAAAAGAATTGGCTAAACAATATGGAAATGTTGATTTGATTGCAAACACCGATGAAAAATATATAAATTATTCTGTAAATTCTGGATATGGCTATGAATTCGAAGGTGATAAGCCAAGAAAATTCATCAAGTTTTCGTTTGTAGACACGTTCAGATTCATGGCCTCGTCTATAGAAAAGTTAGCTAAAAATCTAAAGAGAGAAGACTTCAAACATACAAATCATTTTATACAAGATGGACTGAATGAGATAATAGAAAGACAGCCAAATGACGACGACGAGATTTTTAAAATTCTATCTGGAAAAGGAATATTTCCCTATGAATTTATCGACAGTATTGAAAAACTTGATTACACAGAAGAATTGAGAATTCAAGATTTCTATTCACTTTTGACAGATGAGAGCATATCTGAGAAAGATTTTCAACACTACTTAAATGTTTGGAACAAATTAAAAGAGAAAAATCTAGGAAATTACTCTGATCTCTATAACATTCAAGATGTTTCTATTGCTCGCTGATATCTTTGAAAATTTTAGGAATATTTGTTTGAATTGCTATAAACTCGATCCGGCACACTATCTAACAGCTCCCAGTCTCGCATGGGACGCAATGTTAAAATTAACGAAAATTGAGCTTCAGCTAATTAACGATTATAATATGTATTTGATGATTGAAAAAGGCATTCGCGGGGGCATTTCTCAGTGTATTAAACGATATGTGAAAGCAAATAACAAATATTTAAAAGATTTTGATAAGACAAAGACCGAAAACTATTTACTCTATCTCGATGCAAACAACCTTTATGGGTATGGCCTAATGCAAAAGCTGCCGTTTAGTGATATCAAGTGGATGGATCCTAAAACGTATACAAAAGAAGAGTGGCAAGAAACAATTTTAGAACTCACTGGCGACGAAGATTATGGCTATATTCTCGAAGTTGATCTTGGATATCCAACAAATTTACACGAACATCACAAGGATTTACCTCTTGCTCCAGAACATTTTAAAAACAAACTTTGCACAACTCTACTGGATAAAACTGAATACGTTGTTCATTCGAGAAATTTGAAGTTCTATTTGGAACAAGGTATGATTTTGAAACATGTGAATAGAGTTATTGCATTCGATCAGAAGCCTTTTATGAAAGAATACATTGATTTTTAACACAAACATGAGAACCAAAGCTACAAGCGACTTTGAAAAGGACTTTTATAAGCTGATGAACAACTCAGTTTTTGGAAAATCTATGGAAAATGTGAGAAACAGATGTGATATTAAGCTTGGAAATGAAGAATTTTCAATGAAACAAGCTAAGAAAACAAATTTCAAATGCTTTAACATCTTTGACGACAACTGTATAGCGAGTCACATGTACAAACAAAAGGTTAAATTTAACAAACCGATTTACATAGGATTTTCAGTTCTCGACCTCTCAAAATTGCTAATGTACGAGTTTTATTACAACAAATTAAAGAAGTTTGATCCAGATTTGAATCTGTGTTACATGGATACAGACAGTTATTTTCTAGAATTGAAACGAGATCCTTTTAAAATTATTAAAGAAAATATAGATGACTTTGATACAAGTGATTATCCAAAAGATCATGAATGTTTCACTACTAAAAATAAGAAGGTAATAGGGAAATTCAAAGATGAGTTAAATAGCGAAGTTTTAGAAGAATTTTGTGGTTTAAGGTCTAAGATGTACTCGTACAAATATCTAGATAAAAACCCAGTTAGGTGTAAAGGAATTAAGAGAAGCGTTGTAAATAAAACAATAAATATCGAAAACTTGAAGAGATGTTTGTTCGAAGATAAAGAAGAATTTAGGGAGATGACAGTCATCAAAAGTTATAAACATGAGTTGTACACTGTTACCATAAACAAGCTGGCACTGAACGCTAAAGATGATAAGAGAATTGTCCTAGAAAATAAGATCGATACAGTACCGTATGGCTATAAAAAATGAAGCAAAATCTGATATATTAGACGAATTAAATAAACTTGGAAACTTTGATATGTAAATGGAAGATGATTTAATTCACTGTCACAAGTGTAAAAAGAAAACGAAAAATATAGATTCAAAAATCGTTCAAACTCAAAATGGATTGTATAGAATTGCAGCAAAATGTAAGACAAATAAGAGTAAATTTATAAAGAATCCTTATGAAAAACAAGTAAAGAAAGAATCTAAGAATAAGGAAGAAATCGAGATTGAAGCTAGAGAAATTCATGCACCGGTACGAAAAAAGTTTAAAAAGAGAAAAATTATAACATTAGGAATTGACGATTTATGGGCAGCAGATTTAGTTATAATGTCTAACTATTCAGATCAAAATGATGGATTTAAGTATATGTTAAATGTTATTGATACTTTCTCAAAATATGCTTGGTCAAGAGCTATCAAAAGAAAAAACGGCAAGGATATTTCAAAAGCTTTCGAAGATATAGTAAAAGATGCCATAAGGATCAATCACAAACCTCCTAACCTACTTCATACAGATAAGGGTTTAGAGTTTAAAAATAAAGAATTT
The DNA here is from genome assembly GCF_021130785.1 of Homalodisca vitripennis. Classification (NCBI taxonomy): domain Eukaryota; kingdom Metazoa; phylum Arthropoda; class Insecta; order Hemiptera; family Cicadellidae; genus Homalodisca; species Homalodisca vitripennis. Next base: position 83,010 of record NW_025777345.1, on the reverse strand, counting down.
AACGATGTTTTGAGAAAATACAACATTAAGATTTATCATACTGAAAACGAAGAGAAATCAAGTATTGTAGAGAGATATAACAGAACTCAAAATGAGAGAATGAAAGTAATTTTTGAGATTAATAAAAACTTTAAATGGATCGATATTCTTCAAAAAATCGTAAACAATTATAACGATACAGTTCACAGCACAATCAAAATGAAACCGAAAGACGTAGATAAGGATGCAGAAAAGGAGTTATTAGAGACCATTTTCAAGTATGTTCCACCTGAAATTCACACGAAAACTAAATTTAAAGTCAATGATCATGTAAGAATTGTTAGTAAAAAACAAACATTTTCGAACAAATATAAGAACAATTGGTCAAGAGAAATCTTTGTGATTTATCAAATTAATAACACAGATCCTGTAACTTATAGTATAAAAGATTTAAATAATGAAGAAATAACCGGAAAGTTTTATGAATATGAATTGAAGAAGTCAAAACTGTAATATAAATTTTTCTATATATAAATGGCGCATCAAAAGAAATGTACAAAGTGCAAAGAATTTAAAGATTTAAATGAATTTTATAAAGATAAAAATAGGAAAGATGGAATGCATTATAATTGCAAAGATTGTGAAAGGGAATATCATAAAGAATTATATGATAAAATAGAAAAATTAACTTTGGAAGATAAAGAATGTCTTAAATGTAAAGAAACTAAAAAAATTTCAGAGTTTAATAGTGATCACTATAGTAGAGATAAGAAAGACTCATATTGTAAAGATTGTGTAAAGAAGAATCACCATAGATTATATTATGAAGATACTCAATGTGAATGTGGAAGAACTATAAAATGGTTAAATAATTATCAAAAACATTTACAAACAAAATATCATAATTCAAGAGTTTAACATTTTCATCGTGTAATAATTTGTTCTATATAAATGGAGTCTCAAAAGAAATGTACAAAGTGTCAAGAAGAGAATAGAAAAGACTGTTATTGTAAGGAATTATACGTTAAAATGAACAAATTAACTTTAGAAGAGAAAAAGTGTTACTTTTGTAAAGAAATTAAAAATATTTCTGAATTTAATAACTGGCAGTATAGTAAAGATAGAAAAGATGCTTTTTGCAAAGATTGTGCTAAAAAAATTTTCAGCGAAAGTTATAAAAACGAAATGCCTTGTGAATATGAAAAAAAAATTCTACGATGGTTACCTAGTTATGCTAAACATTTACAAACAAAATATAATAAATCGAGAGTTTTTAGTAAAATTTAGAAACATTTTCATCGTGTAATTTAGATATTCTATAAATCAGTCGAGATTCTGCCATATTTGTAGTAAAATGATTTCCGTTGTATAAAATATTCAAAGATTCTTTCATTTGGTTATACAGATTGATAGAATTTGGTTCGTCATCAATGAACAAAATCTCTAATTCAGGATAATTTATTTTTAGATGTTTTAATCGGTTTGGTATTTCTCGTTTCTGAGCTCTGATAACATAATAAGGCCATTCCCACATGTGATTCTTCTTAATTAATACAAAAACATGGTGCTTTTTCTTATCAAAATTTTTACATATCATATCTCTCTTCATTAATTCCATTCGCAATTCTTGATTCTCTATTTTCAAGGATTTCATTTGACCTGAAATTTGTAACTGTTTTATTTCATCTTTTAACTGCTTATTTTCGTTTTCAAGTTTTGTACACACCAAATTTACGAATACTTGGTAAAACTTCTTCTAAAACCCAATCTTGAAACATTTCTGCTATTTTCATTTTAGATTTCAAGATTAAAGAATATATGCCTGCTTCATTGATGAAAACAGTGTTTTTTTTGAAAGTTTGAAGGCGGGGGCGAATCACCCCTACCTTCAGAATGTATGTTTTCGAAGCTTTTTTTATATTTTTCTTTGACATGTTCTTTAATTGCTTTCTTCGTATCTTTATATTCTAACACCTCTGCAACATCTTTCGCCTTAAACCAAAATTCATTATTTTCGTCAACAAATGTTAAAATTTCTTTATTATTGAATTTGAGTAGATTCACAACTGACTCCATTTAGATAGAAAAAAAAATTTAACTAGTAATTTTTATTTTGAGAATAAAGCCCAGATTCATTGATAAAAACAGTGTCAGGATGAAGATTTTGAAAGGGTCTATGGCATAGACTCTTGTAATTTATACATTCAAAAGTTGTTTTCTTGAAAATTTGAAGGTAAGCTATTCAATAGCTCCCCTTGATTCATCATTCTTTCGACAATCTTAAATATATTGTTGTTTTACTCTCATTATTTAAATAAATTTCCCTCAGAGTCTTGAACAGTTAAGACGATTTTTTGAATTCTTTTCATATTTTTTCTAATTGGAATATAATCGATTTCATTCGGTTTTTCACTGATTTTTGATCCATAAGCAACATTTGGGAAAAATGTGTACAAAAATTTCAGATTCTTTGTGTAAATGTTCGGTATGATTTTCAAAACTAGGTTCAACGAGATTACAATGTACTTCAATTACATCGAACGGTCTAAATTTTGGCGTTTTATTTCCTAAATATACCTGATTTGGCTCAATAGTTTCTTGAACAAACCCTAATAAAATCTACAATAATTGCTGAAAACATTATTCTTACTGGTGATTTTATTTGAATTTTATTAGAGAGATAATTTTTTTGCATTTCAAACTTGTTTTCGTCAAAGTTTAAAGATTTATCTGATTGTTTGAATGTTTTCAGATAATTTTTAAGGGAATTTTTTATTTGATCGAAAGTATAATATCCTTTGTTTAAACCATAATATTTTGTTACGTTCTTCTCACTAAATCCTATACAATAAGGAGAACTTTCACTAATATTTATTACAAAATTATCAGAATAAAAGCCGCTTAAACCGATAAAATAATTTGATTCTTCCTCTAAGTGTATAGGATGTTCCAAGTTTAAAACTAATTTAGAGCTTTCTGAAGTCAACTTGAAACAGCTTCATTTTCGCAAGCGTTGCTTCAAGATGAAAATCTTCTATTTAAATGGAGAAATTTTTAAAGCAAAAAGATCAGATAAAACTTCAAACGTTTGAAGAAAATAAGAAAGATCAACCAATCAGATTGTTAATTGTTGGTTCAAGTGGATGTGGAAAAACAACTTTATTATTGAATTTTTATCTACAATAGGTTGATTCCTTATTCCAATTTGTATGTTTTTAGTAAATCTTTAGAACAAGACGCTTATAAAAAATTACAAGAAAGATTTGAAAACATTGAGAAGAACTTAAGTAAGAAAATATCATATTTTTATAATGCCTCTGAGGACATAGTTCCATTAAGCGAGTGTAAACCAAATTCTTTAATCGTTTTTGATGATTGTATTTTGGAAAATCAAGACGTTATCAAGGAATATTTCGTAATGTCTCGTCACAAAAATATCTCTTGTATCTATCTTTCTCAATGCTTTTCAAAGGTTGATAAACAAGTTATTAGAAATAATTTGAATATGTTGTGTGTTTTTAAGCAAGACGATCACTATTCGAGAAAGATTTACAACAATTATGTGGGATCTGATATGAGTTTTAACCACTTTAATGAATTGTGTGATAAAATTTGGAAAGAAGACTATGGATTTTTAACTATTAATCTAACTTTGAAGCCTAAAAATGGAAAATATTTGAATAAATTTTCTAATATAAATGCTGCTCAGTGGTCTGACAAATCTACTTGATAAAATATTTGTTACAATTATTTTTATATTATCTTTAATTTTTATTTACATTATGAAAATAACAGAAAAACGGTAAATCTGTTCACGTTCCACGTTCACGTTCATGTTTCACATTCGTGTTTACGGTTCACGTTCATGTTTCACGTTCATGTTTCACGTTTCACGTTCGTGTTTCATGTTCGTGTTTTCACGGTCGTGTTTCACGTTCGTGTTTCACGTTCCACGTTCACGTTTTACGTTCCGTGTTCACGTTTCGTGTTCACGTTTCCACGTTCCACGTTTACGTTTCAAAATTTTCCTAAATAAATGGCGAACGTAACTTCAGAAGAAGCAAAAAAAAAAAAACTTGATCAAATAGAAAAGAAATTAATCAAAGAATTTAAAGAACAGATTCGAATGGATGAAGAAGAACAAGAACTTATTCAAAAAATTAATCAACCTGTAACTTCTGCAATAAAAAATGTTGAGGGCAAAATTGAAAATGTTTTAAGCGATAATCAAAATTTAATGAATTTGGTTCCAGTTGTACGACAATTTGCCGATATTTCGATACCAGAATCTGAGTTTGAATTGCCAAAATTACCATCTTCAACACCATTTAGACCTCGAATCATTGAAGACTCTACCATAGTTGAACCAATAAGTCCTGGAACAACGGATATAATAATTGGTGAAATTGGTAAAAAATTTCTTCCTAGAGCAAAGGATGATAAATTTGGTTTGTATTGGGACAGAAAAAAGAAAAGTTTTATGATTGGAAATTTGCCCGTGAATTTTGAGCATAATGATATCATTATTAATGAAAAAACATATAAAGGAACTCAAGGTTTATGGAGATTATTAACAGGCACTGATGTTCCAAAAGACGGTTTATATTCTGAAGAAGACTTGAAAAAGTATACAGAAATTTTATGGAAATCTGATTCAATTTACAAAAATAATGATCCATCAACTAAGAAACCAAAGTCAAGTAAAGGTAAAAAATATCTCAATTTGATTAAACCAATTTGGGAAAAACGAATCGAAGGATCAGGTGTAAGAAAATACAGTGATAATAAGATTGAATACAGATATATCGACGATTTGACAAAACTCGATGGAATTATTAATTATATTTATGCTCAAGAAAAGGCTGGAAACAACAATTTTTTGAACGAAAAGAAAGCGATTAAAGATTTTATTTCGAACAAACTTGATGAAATGATTGAAAAACCTGATGGAATTAAATATTTAAAACGAGTTTTGCCGGCAATAAGTTCATCTATGATTGAGGGTAGTGGACTTTTGAATGATTTTATCAACAATTTACCTTTTGAATTACACGTACCAACTTATCAGTATCTGGGGCCTGGCACAAAACTCGAAAAAAGACTAAAAAGAGGAGATCCTGGTATAAATAAATTAGATCAAGCTGCTATGGAACACGATATTTTTTATGCAAAACATAGAGACACAAATTCCAGACATATAGCAGATAAAGTTTTGCAAGATAAAGCAATGGATAGATTTTTATCAAAAGATGCTAGTTTAGGTGAAAGATTTGTTGCGCTTCCAACAGCTGGAGCAATGTTTTTGAAGAGAAAACTAGGAATGGGAATCGAAGAGAACTTGAAATTTTAACTATATAAATGGAGGTGAACGTAAACTTCAGCAAAAATCAGAAAGAAAAAATAAAATCCGCTTTTAAGAAGAAAATACCCGTTAGTATTCAATTTAAAATAGATCAACTAAAAAATGGCGAAGATAAGATATTTTTAACAAATAGACAATACAATAAACTCGAAAAAACATAAGAAAAACAATAAAGGAACCAGAATAGAATTTTCTTATAATCAGTTGAAAGAACTTAAAAATGGTGGACTTTTGAAAGATTTATTAGATTTTGGAGAAAATATTCCAGTTGTTAAAAATGTTGTTCCTTATGTTCGTAAAGCTGCTCCAATCGTTAAAAAGGATGTGATTCCTATTGTTCGAAACATTTTAAATTGGTTAGATAAAGAGTTGGAAGATGTTACAGGATCTGGATTAGATGAAAAAACTTTGAATTACGTGAAATCAAACATTGAAAAAAAAATTTAAACCTTTAACATTCGGGGAATTGGAAGAAATCTGCAAAAATATTAAACATTTTAGAGGAATCTTCATGAGAGATACATTACCTGAAAAAGTTAAGAAATTTGAATGTGGAATTGTGAATTTAGACTCGATTATGGGAAGTGGAACGCATTGGATTTGTTATTATAAAAATGATAAGAATGCATGTTATTTTGATTCGTATGGAAGAATTGAGGACAAACCACCTATAGAATTGATTAAATATTTGAAAAAATCAAGCGTCTACTACAATGATTCTCAGATTCAAGACTATAAAGATCCCCCAATTTGTGGTCATTTATGTGTTTTTGTTTTGAATGAACTGAGTACTGGTAAAGATTTTAAAGAAGTTGTTAACAAATTATTACTTAATAAATATGGATTCACAAAATATTTTTGACGTATTTGGAACACAAATTATTCAAAATGTAGATAATAGTTTGAATTTTGATAGTTTGAGAAATGAGTTTGATAACAAGTTAGAAAATGTATTACAAAACCTTCCAGATTCAGATATGTTTGCTGTCGAGATTGAAGATTTTAAAGCAGAATATGATAACAAACTTGCAAATTTCATGAGTTCAAATGAAGTTGCTGATAAAATAAAAAACATTGGAAAAAGAAGTTGATGATGGTGTAAAAAAATTATTTACCAATTTAATGTCTCATATCGAAAAAGCTGATAAAATTACTGAAGCGATCAAAGTTGAAAAGAATTATGTTAGTTTAGCTAATAAAAAAAGAATTGTCGGTGTTCGACCTGGTATTGACAAACATGATGTTGTTGTTAAAGAACAAATTTTAAAACCTCTAAAATTATCAGAAAACATCGATATTGTTGATTTACATGATCCGAATGTTAAAAATGCCTTAGATTTTAAAGGAAAAAGAATTAGCGGTGTTAGTAAAGGAATTAATCCATTTGATGTTGTTGTAATGATTCAATTAGAAGATCCTATTAAAATGTTTAATGAACTAAAACAAAATTATGAGAATCATAAACAGCATGTTAAAGATTTTACAACAGAAGTCTATGAAAAACTTGATGAAAGAAGTAAAAGATCAGTAGACGATGTTGGTGAATTACTTGATAAAGTAAATAAACTAGAAGAAAACTTTGATATATATAAAAATACTGTTAATGTATTAGTTGGTGAAGTAATTAACAAAATTCTGGAAGATTTTGATACACATTTCAATGAGAAAGTAAACTTTTTTGAAAATTTTGGTACACGTTTCAATGAGAAAGCAACACATAATAATGAATTACTTAAAAGAATAGATGATCGATACTCTTTATATCTCGATAAAGTAAATAAACTAGAAGAAAACTTTAATAAATTTAAAGAAGATGTTAATAAAACTTTTGAAAATATTGATAACAGATTTAATGGATTAGGCGGCTATGATGACTAATTTTCCTTATATAAATGGCGCTCATATATTGTGTGAGATGTAAGGCAAAAACTGAAACAAATGATATAAAATACTATGCAAACATCAATGGAGTTAAGAGAATTTCTGGAAAATGTGCTGAATGTAACACTAAAAAGAGCCAATTTATAAAAACTTGAAATTTTTTCCTAATAAATAGAGATGGCGGGACATTACAGTGCTTTCGATCTTTTTATCATGCAACACGAAAGAGATTTGAAAAAAGAACATTGGGATGACATTTCTCAAAAATATGAATTATCCGAAGATATGATGAGATTATACGTAAACAAATTGAATTGGTATAACATTGCAAAATATCAAACTCTGTCCCCAGAGTTCATTCAAGAAAATATACATTATCAATTAAAAGATCATATGTCTGTTCTTTGTCTCTATCAACACTTGAGTATAAAGTTTTTGGATGAAAATAAAGATACAGTTGATTGGAACAATATTATAGATAGCGGTTACTATCCTGTGCAGATTTTATTGAAATATGTGACCGAGATCGCAAAATTTAAGGAAGAGAATCCTGAATATGACGAAGTAGATCATTAAAAATGACTCTAATCTTTTTAATTATTTTACTAAAATTTATATCTTTTCTTATAAAAACGTACATTAGATCGATGAAAAAATGATACATGATGTTTAAAATTTCTAAATTTTCTCTTATTAAATGGCGGACTACAGAAAATATGCTAGTGATATTGAAAGGGCGGAGTTTAAAAATTTCTATCCAATTAGTAAACAACATTTGAATGAACCAAATAAAAGAACTGAGTTTAATATTGATTTTGGAGATAACTTTTGCTCGTCTAACTTCCAGTTTTATATTTCTGGAACTTTAACAAAACAAGATGGTCAAGCATATCTTGGAACTGATAATGTTAGATTAATCGATAATTTTATACCGTTTTTATTTTCTAAGATTGAAGTAAGAAAACACAATAAATTGATAGAAGAAGTCGAAAACTGTGGCCAATTAAGCACGATTAAAGGAACTATTTCGTATTCAAAAAGTGATGTTATTTCTCAAACTTCTAATGGCTTTGAATCAGATTTTAAATTTGGTGTTTTTGAAGCAGCTGGAAATTTATCTCATTTTGGATTAGGATTTTTTTGAAAATGTTACTATTCCGATCTATAAAGGAGGATTTTATCTAAGTTTTATAAGAGCAGAAGACGATGATGTGATTCTGAAGACTGCAACTGGAAATGTTATGCCTGTTGATGGAAAAATAACAATTACAGATTTTTTTATTAGAGTTCCAATGATTGATTATAAAATCACGAGTAAAATAAGGTTGATTGATGAAATTACAAAAAGTCAAAACATTATGTTTAATTTTCTAGATTGGCAATGTATTGAACAAAAAGGTATTTCCGGAACAACTTATTCGTTCGATATCACAAATATTTATAGAAATATCTTCAATCCCAAGTTCGTTATCATCGGTTTTCAAACAGATAGACAGAATAATCAAGAAAAAAATCCTTCAAAGTTTGATAGTTTGGATGTAAAAAATATCAGAGTAAAATTGAACGGTTCTTATTATCCAGATGAATTACAAAATTTAAACATTTCCGGAGGTCTTTTCAGAATCATGTATCAGATGTATCAAGATTTTAAGAAAGTTTACTGTAATAATAAGGAAATGTATTACAATCCTAAAGAATTTTTAGCGAATAGACCTATTTATGTCATTGATACAACAAAGAGTTTGACAAATATTTCTGGTTCAAAGAACGATATAATTATCAATATGGATTTTCAAAAAGCTGTTACAAACGCGATTTGTTATGTTGTTGTTGTCTCTGAGAAATTTTTAGCCTATGATGTGATTAAGAACGATATTAGAGAAATTCAGTAGTTAATGATGTTCATATTATTCTCTTTCATTCCTTCTAAAACTTCAAAAATATACTCTTTCGCTGATGAAAAATCTCGATTTCTTCCGGAATAATCTTTGTAATCATAGACAAAATATCCTAAATAGTTGTACAATAGAATGAAATTATTTATATTTATCTCTGTTGTAGAAATGTAAACATAAACATTTGTGCTGAAAAATTTATACCTCGGCAGACTTAGTTCCATAATCTCCATTTAAACAAAAAATCTTTTTGTTTAAATGGAAGAGTATAATGCCAACTGTTACAAGTGTTCTAATAGAGGAGAAATTATCGATAAAAGATATTTAGTTTGTAGAGATTGTAATTTAATTTTGTACGAAAGACCTAAACCTAAGAAATTTCGAAATAAACTAACACATTTGAATAATCTGCTTATGAAATTACAATACGGAGACAAGAAGCAAACAAAATTTGTTACAGAATTTAGAAAACAGAATAAAAATTTTTACTTATCTCTTGGAACCATTGACAAAATTATTTTCCTTTTCAAAGAATACATTAGGTTTGTAGGTATCGATACACACGTTTATTATGAAAAGATATTACCTGTATTTTTTCATTATCTGGATGTTGAATTTGTCTACGATTTTAAGCCAGAAATCCTCGATGATTTTATAGTACATTTGGAGAAAGTAAATGAAGAACCTCGTCAAACAATGAAGATGTTGGCAATTCCCTCGACTTCTCGAGTGATTGTTAGCAAATTTCATTTTTTCCGTCTTTAAATTTTTTCTATTTAAATGGAGTTCTTGAAAGAGTTAAATGATATTGGAGAATGTAAGTTTAAAGAGTATAAGAAGTTAAATGAATTGGAAGAAAGGAAGAAACATAGAATCTTGAATTTGGAGAAAATGAAAGATAAATTCGGGTTTACAATAATTGCCGAGTTGGAAGATTGTAAAGTACACTTGCCGAACAGATTTTTGACTGTTTTGGATGAGAAAAAGATTAAAGAATTAAACAAAAATGAAAAATTACACTTGGTTGTTACTGGAAAGAGGACTATAAAAGATAAAGAAATTATAACAATTAACTTTGTAGAATAAAGTCTTAACTCTAAAACTTGCAGTCCCTCCCCACGTCATAGTACTGTTTTGATAACCATAGTTGGTGTCTTTCTTCATAGGAATCACATGGAATATTATCTACAGTAATACCTTTTGTTTCACACAAAATGTGGCTATATTCTATAAGAAAAATTCTATAATGCTCTTTAATGAATTGTGTTGATAAATCTTGATACTCACAAAAATTCCTAAGAAATTCATCAATTAAGTCTTGATTATCTTGAAAGAACGTATAATATGGGAAAAAATGTCATAAAAAAACGATGAAAACTCTCTGTTTGTTTATTTTTTACTTTCTTTTCAATATCTTTCGTAATTATATTAAATATGTAATCCCTTACTTTTTTAGTTTTTTGCCGATAGTAAAACACTCCATTAGACGTTTTTTCTGCAAAAGACTTTACAAGTTCTTTGAATTCTGTATCATTTAAGGAAAGTATCAACTGTTCTTTAAAATGTTTTGGTAATTCGTTGAACTCGTTAAAATTGTCTTTCTTTGTAAGTTTTTGAAATGCTAGAAACTGAAGAGAGCTTGGTGAGTTCATGTTGTTTATTTAGTAGAAAAGTTTTTTTATTAAAGTACAGTATGTTTTTAGTAAAAATGTTTTAAATTGATTAAATTTTATTAAGATTTCGAAGATTTTTCCTTTATTCGTAGCAGATTTGACAACATTTTACAAAGCACAGCTTAAGAAAGTAGAAGCTCAGATTCGGTTAATTTTTCATTCCACAGAGTAGATAGTAATGTACCGATCGCTTTTGGAGACGAACGACTGTAGATTCGGTTAATTTTTCATTGAGATTTGCTTTGTTATTTCTCAGCTTCCTTTATGGTACATTGAACAGTATTTTACATTGCTTTTCGGTTGGCTCCGAAAGTGCGCCAGGAACCCCATATTACTATCTACTTATATATATATATATATATATATATATATATACATATACATGTATATACACATACATATACATACATATCCACATCCATACACGCATACCTAGTAAAAACAGCATTAAATTTGCTACATAATTTCTGGATAAATTAAAATAATGGGAAAAGAGCCTACATGGGCCTTAATGGCCTGTGCGTAGACTCGAGTTGAAAATGTTACGATTCGAATTTTATCTCGAGCAGAGTGTAGATTTTTATAAAATTTGTTAATTGAAAGAAGACATCTAAAGCAGAATAAACGACGGATATGACCTGGAATTCCGATTATCAGCAATATAGTGGAGAAAGTAGACAAAAACAAATAAAAAATATAGATGAGGCAACTTTCATGTTAAACAGTAACGTTAACAGATACAATGCTCGTTATTGGGCTGATGTTAACCCTCATTGGATGAGAGAGCAACAAACCCAGCATCGTGGTTTCACATTGTGAGGGATCAGTTTATTGATCCCTTTTTTATTGATGGAAACCTAATACTGAGGTATACTAGGAAATTTTATAAAATTAGGTTTATCTAGCTATCCAAGTAGCAACCAACAACTGTTATGAAGTTTGGTTCCAGCAGGATGGAGCACCTCCACACCACGGTCTGCATGTGGTCAAATCGCTGGATACAGAAGAGGAAGTATCGAGTGGCCACCAAGATCGTCAGATCTACCTTCACTTGACTACTTTTTGTGGAGTCACATTAAAAACAACATCTACAAAAACGAAATCTCAGTAATAACAAATAATCTCAGTATTTTAGGGACAGAATAGTATCGGAAATTCAAATTTTCCTTGTGAATCCATACAGCATGCCGTTTCATGTTTCTACAACAGTGTTGGACATTGTGAAACTGTCCTGGGACAGCAGTTTGAACATCTGATTTAAAAAACACCTGTTAGTAAGGTTTCGCCGTTTTTATTGCGTAACATAATTATAATTACTAGTGCTACTACTGTAACATTTAAAAATTTTAAACTGTCCTCCATAAAGCCCGTTTTAGGAATATTGTTTCGTTTTTGTTTCACAGAGGGGTTCATTTTTCTATCTTTGTCCATTGATGTTGAGCAGGATCCATCCATGCTTTTAACAGAATTAATTTCAATAAGCTGCCATTTTTTCTGGGTTGAAATATAAAGCTCTGGTTCCCATTGTACTTCTTTTATCAAGACCTGTCAAATGAGGTGTCACTTAATGGGTCTTTAAATTTAAAAATCTTATTTTGGGGAAATGGGCAAAGTTGTAACAGTGACTAAAAAGTTAAATTCTATTTCCCAGAAAGGTGTCCCGAGTATATATCATACATATTTACTTTAAAAGGCCAATGAATTTTAGTTGATTGTAAAAGTTAGCTGTAGAAGATGAGAGAGATGAAATGTTGCAGGCCAAGAGTGTGCCAGCGAGAGAACTAAGAGAGTCTAGAACTCCGACCAAACGATACGTACCCAACAACAGAGGCCAGCACAGGACAAGTCAGCGACAGGGAGGTGTCAGGTAAGCCATATAGCTTGTAACCACTGCGATACTAACAATTGTTACAGCTGGTGAACAGTACTCGTACAGACCTTGGTCAAACCAAAAACATGGTTTAAAACAAAGGGAGCCTTGCTAAATAAAGTGGTTTTCAGTTAATTACCTTATAAGAGCATTTGTAATCCATTTATATCGTCTTATTTAGTTGAGAAAAAAGTAAGTTACCAATTTAATACCCACGACAATGAATAACAAATGTGCAATATTTACAGCTTAGCTGTTGAGTTATGATTACTTATTAACTCGTTTAGAAGAAATTAATGATTGTTTGTTGTGTTGTTGCAGCAGCTTCCTTTCTTATTATTGTCAAACATAACTTCAATATAACCATTTTGGCACAAAGCAAACTGTCTACCTGTCCCTCCAAATAATGTAGCAAACACTCAACATCATTTTATTGCTGCTCCGTGTATGACCTTGACCCTCCTCCCCCTCTTTAATAATAACAATGAAGGATGTTTCCGGGAAAAGAAAGGAGTACAACCGTATGGATGTCCAGGAGCGGCACATCGCTAACCGCAAATGTCGATATTCTGGAATGCAAGGGTAATTCGATAAGTTTAGTCTACTCTGTGAGATGGCTGTTGGAGTTGGTGGGGTTCGTTCCTTAAGAGTCAGAGGTTGTTGCAGCCTAGACATAAGAGTGTGCCACCCCCTGCCTGCTTTCACTGGAGAGGCTGGTACAGAGTTGGCTTCCTCTTCTCCCCGAGGGGACATGACTTGAGATTAGTGCCCTAAATTCTTCTTCATGGATCTCGACAGGAGGTCGCCCCTATCCTAACTTTACCTATCCACCCATCCAAAATATCCTGTCACTCCAGAAGCAACACAAAGGCCCTTATAGGACTAGGTTCAATTTCTAAGCTTCTTGTTAAGAGAACAAAAAAAAAAAATTGTAAAATTGCCAAAATATGATGCACAATTGTTTTTGTTTTTAATATGCATTGATAATACTTTTTTTATTATTATTTTCACTGAAAGAGTTTACCCCGATTAATCTGCAACACGGTTGTTCCTCTCTTAGAAATCGGAAGTTGACTGTATTCAATAGTTACTGCCAAGAAATCTACTCGTATGTATGATTTACAGAAATAAAAACTTAAAAAAAAATTTAATTCAATTCAAATAATTGCCTCTTGCTTCCGACTCTTATGGAGAATCAGTTGTCGTCAGATACCAATATCCTCAAACTTCGATTATATTGATTGCATAGGTTAGAATTAGATGTTATAAATATTTGCCAGTTTAAAAAACAAAACAAAATCTATATCTTTAAGACTTAATATCATAATGTGTCTCAATATTCATAAACCACGGACATAATTCCGTGAATCACGGAGTGGGGCGTATATATGTACAACTACGTTCTACTCTTTTGAGTTAAATAATTTATTATTAGTCATATCTATCTTGACAGTAAAATACATAAGATATGCACAAAAGTTATTTTTACTAATAAATAACACTTGCTTTCAATGTAGCTTAAGGTCACGTATTTGGCTTATTTACCTTACTTTGGGGTACAAAGAGAGGTTTTGAGAAACAGCATCTGGACTTGTTTGGGAAAATATAAATTAGGCCTCTAAAAGAACAAAGTTTATCAGCAGGGTCCTAGTTCGCTATAATAATTAATACTATTTAACTTAGTTGACTATCAACTGAGTCATCATATTTAGTCAAATACAAAGTCTTAGCACGTGTTGGAAACATGTTCACTATATTAGATTCAAACTTACTGTAGTTTACTATCAACTGAGTTATCATATTTAGTCAAATACAAAGTCTTAGCACGTGTTGGAAATATGTTCACTATATTAGATTCAAACTTACTGTAGTTTACTATCAACTGAGTTATCATATTTAGTCAAATACAAAGTCTTAGCACGTGTTGGAAACATGTTCACTATATTAGATTCAAACTTACTGTAGTTTACTATCAACTGAGTTATCATATTTAGCCAAAAACAAAGTCTTAGCACGTGTTGGAAACATGTTCACTATATTAGATTCAAACTTACTGTAGTTTACTATCAACTGAGTTATCATATTTAGTTAAAAATACAAAGTCTTAGCACATGTTGGAAACATGTTCACTATATTAGATTCAAACTTACTGTAGTTTACTATCAACTGAGTTATCATATTTAGTCAAATACAAAGTCTTAGCACGTGTTGGAAACATGTTCACTATGTTAGATTCAAACTTACTGTAGTTTACTATCAACTGAGTTATCATATTTAGTCAAATACAAATTCTTAGCACGGGTTGGAAACATGTTCACTATATTAGATTCAAACTTACTGTAGTTTACTATCAACTGAGTTATCATATTTAGTCAAATACAAAGTCTTAGCACGTGTTGGAAACATGTTCACTATATTAGATTCAAACTTACTGTAGTTTACTATCAACTGAGTTATCATATTTAGCCAAAAACAAAGTCTTAGCACGTGTTGGAAACATGTTCACTATATTAGATTCAAACTTACTGTAGTTTACTATCAACTGAGTTATCATATTTAGTTAAAAATACAAAGTCTTAGCACGTGTTGGAAACATGTTCACTATATTAGATTCAAACTTACTGTAGTTTACTATCAACTGAGTTATCATATTTAGTCAAATACAAAGTCTTAGCACGTGTTGGAAACATGTTCACTATATTAGATTCAAACTTACTGTAGTTTACTATCAACTGAGTTATCATATTTAGCCAAAAACAAAGTCTTAAACACGTGTTGGAAACATGTTCACTATATTAGATTCAAACTTACTGTAGTTTACTATCAACTGAGTTATCATATTTAGTCAAATACAAAGTCTTAGCACGTGTTGGAAACATGTTCACTATATTAGATTCAAACTTACTGTAGTTTACTATCAACTGAGTTATCATATTTAGTCAAATACAAAGTCTTAGCACGTGTTGGAAACATGTTCACTATATTAGATTCAAACTTACTGTAGTTTACTATCAACTGAGTTATCATATTTAGCCAAAAACAAAGTCTTAGCACGTGTTGGAAACATGTTCACTATATTAGATTCAAACTTACTGTAGTTTACTATCAACTGAGTTATCATATTTAGCCAAAAACAAAGTCTTAGCACGTGTTGGAAACATGTTCACTATATTAGATTCAAACTTACTGTAGTTTACTATCAACTGAGTTATCATATTTAGTCAAATACAAAGTCTTAGCACGTGTTGGAAACATGTTCACTATATTAGAATCAAACTTACTGTAGTTTACTATCAACTGAGTTATCATATTTAGCCAAAAACAAAGTCTTAGCACGTGTTGGAAACATGTTCACTATATTAGATTCAATCTTACTGTAGTTTACTATCAACTGAGTTATCATATTTAGCCAAAAACAAAGTCTTAGCACGTGTTGGAAACATGTTCACTATATTAGATTCAAACTTACTGTAGTTTACTATCAACTGAGTTATCATATTTAGCCAAAAACAAAGTCTTAGCACGTGTTGGAAACATGTTCACTATATTAGATTCAAACATAGTTTATAAATTAAACTACGAAATTAAGAGAATAAGTTTCTTTATTTCTTCAAGATGACTTACATTAAGTTGTGAATTGGTTTAGACTGTTATTAACTTATGATTTGAACAGTGTTTTAAGATACTCACTTTGAAAAAATGAACTTAAATTTGAATTAAACGTCAACATAAAACTAAATTGACAAAATGGATAACTTTAAATTTATTACACATTAAAATTAACTAGGCCTACCTTATGGATAAACCTTATGGACAGTAAATAAAGTTATTGGTACAATCTTCGAAGAACAGAGAAATTTGTTGTAAGTCTCTGTGTATATTAAACAATTAAATAATAAACATTCTTTTGGCAAAATATTGGAAATAAACAGTAGCTAATTATAAACATATCTATCTAACAGGCTACATAAGTATTAAATTACTCCATACCTATTATAAAGACAAAGACAAGCTTAAGTCATAAAATGTAATGAGCTAAACTCAAATGAATAATAATAATAAACATTGATTCAGAATAAAATCATGTAAATAATCATCTAAATAACTAATTAACTCGTAGAATCTAAGAACTTTTTGCAACAATATAAACAATAATCAAATTTGAATTAACTTACAACAAAGTGAACTCAGTGATTAGTTCGAATCAGTAAAATTAGAAAAGTTTATATCAATTTAAACAAATTAAATTAATTAACGAAGTAAACATTGGTAGAATTAAGTCAACTCATCAAAGTGGTAAATTTTGACAATTTATAACAACTTAACTAATATAAACAATGATTAAATTATTCATCAGCAGGATAAATGACTCGTTGACTAGAGATTGAATTCAACAGTCTAGTGATCGTTACTGTTCATCTTTACTTCTCATGTATATTCCTGAATCCTTTACTTTCATGATTTAAGGTAACATGTGTTTACACTATGACACAAAATATGAACAAAAATAATAATAAAATAAAGCATGCAGAATAATCAAACAAAAACGGATGTAAACAACGAGAACAAATCGAGACAGTGTCATCTCATACTGAGAACCAGCTGATGTGAGTGGGGGGGGGGGGTAGGCTGAGGTAACTGCCTGTACGTCCAGGCTTGCAGTGATATGTCTCTTATCAGATATTGACAGAATAGTTGGTTCAGTGAACGACAAAATGGTTGCTTCTGAAACAGCTGTCACGATGACTGCTGATCAAAAACAATTACAAAGCCAGACAAACGGCATTACAAGTCTTACGCTCTCGTTTGGTATAAATAACATTACTAAAAATGTTTAATATTGATTGTAGAAATAAAATAAAATGTCTCTTTTCTAACTGCTGGAACTTTTGTGTGTTTGTAGTTTTACAAATAAAGACATCATTTCAAAAATATTTTACATGAAAACTATAACTCCTACATACAAACGCTTTGTTGACCACTTAGTCGCTTCAGAATTGGAACTTCTCAGTGGTGAAAATCTGAACTGTCTACTGTCAAAGTTACTGAATACCATTAATTCATCAACTGGTCTACTGCCTAAATATTGACATTTACAAATTATTTTAGTTTCTATTTTACTATTTTTAGTCAAATAAAGAATGGTCAGTTATGTTTTATATACGAAAATGAAAATTCAGAATCTTTTTCATTGATATGTGCTATGTTAGGGTTGCATCGTTGTCTTAAAACATTGGACAATAGACAAAAGAAACATTTTTTATTTAAACATTATTTGAGATTGTAACTCTGTTAATTGAAAAGAACTAAAATTAGAATACATTTTTAGAGAAAAAAAATTATATCTGTTATAACTGTAATTCACAAAGATCAGAGACCAGTTAATTTTCAGTTCCCTTCTTTTAAGTACTCTTCAATAGTATAAAGTGATTCTGCAGCAGCCACAGCATCATTTTAGTCTTGAATGTCCCTCCGCATTGAGTTCTTTAAAGTCTTCAGGTAGGTAATTCCACAGTTTGAAGTTCATGTGTGAGGGCTTCTGAAACATAGAAAGACGATGTGCAGGCAGATGGAAATCTGTTGCTCGTCTGGTGTTACAACCTCTAGGAAAGCCACTGTCACCCACAAAGGCTACTGCCTCCAGCACATACAGGTATGCGCTGAAGATTCTTGTTGGTAGAACCACCCGAGACCGTAGTGGAGTAAGGCACAGTAAGCTGTTTAAGCTGATGCTATGTCACTGACTGCTTGTATTATTTTAACACGGGATGACAATGTGAATTGTCCATCTGAGGTCTTCATCTATTGTCAGTCCCAAGTACTTTGCCTCTGCTGCTGCTTGGACTTTTAGCAAGTGCACAGATTTTTCAGAGTTTTAGTTTCATTAACCACAAGATCGTTTTGGTGGCAATATTGTACTGCCATATTCATTGCTGTAAATGATCCAATCTCCCGGTTTTCTGAGGTTTTTTCAAAAAGGAGCAAAACCGTGTTGTCAGCATACACCAAAGTCGTGGAAAATTTTATTCAGGTACTCGGGTAGATTGTTAGTAAATAATATTGTTAAAAGAACCTGACCCAGGACTGATTCTTGTGGGACACCCTCAGAACTGGAAGTGGATTTGATGTAACTTGACAATCTTATTATTTTGGGTTTGCCGGATTTCAACTATCTGTTCTCTGTTGGTCAGGTAACTTCTGAACCATTCAGCCTCGGTGGCATGTATTCCCATGGTATTCAATTTTGTTAACAGTTGTTCATGGTCAAGGGTGTCAAATGCTTTACTAAAATCCAAAAATAATGCTGTAGTTGTATTCTTAGCTTCTACTTGGTTGATGATGTGTTCAAAAATACTAATAATAGCTGTAAATGTCGACTTTTGGTGAAACCATGTTGTTGTTCAGTGACAGGTTATGTGTCAGGTAGTTGTTTCAAAGGGGAGTGAGTTCTATTTTTTCAATAACTTATAAAAATGTTGAAACTTGTGAGATTGGGCAGTGGTTTGTTGCCTTTCTTTGTTAATAATATTCCAGATGGTTTTAGTTTTATTTTTGTGATTGTGCTATTTGGTTGAATATTGATTAACATCTGAGCCCTTTATTTAAGAGATACTGATCGTCGGCATCTAAGAATTCCCATCTTAAAGTGTTGAGTTCTGGGTTCTAGATTTTACGTTTGCTTCTATGCTGGTTATATTTTTTGTTTCATTCAATGCTGATCCAATAAATCATTACATTCCGACTCAAAGTAAAATGGTACAGGATCGTCAGAAATCTGATGACTGCTACCTCACAATCAAGGGGCCGATGGTTATTATTTCTAGTATTAAATTTGTCAAACCTGTTTCAGAATATGGATTTCAGGAACACTCCATTTAAATGAAGTTAAACTAATCATCCTTACTGTAGAAAAATACATATATTTTGTTCATAGTTTTAATGTTTTTTATATTTTTTCAGACCGTGCTATCAGGAATAATGCCAGTGCATTCAGAAAGATTTGTATTATGACTAAGGACATAAATAGTTTTTATTATTAGGTATGTTTTGTCTGTCGTTCTAATGTACCCAAAAAATACAAATGTTCTTCAATTTTATCTCAGATGAATTTTTTGTTCTCATTAGGTGAAAGAACTATAGACAACCAAACAATTGTTTTAAAATAATTTATTTATGCCCCTGAGTCACTTTTTAATTATGCGTAATAATGTAAAAAATAGTAAAATTAAGTACAGTGCAACCTTGTTGTCTAGTCAGGCTGCAGCCGATCCGACATAACGAAAATCTGTGTTAAACAGAGAATAATTAAGAAATAAAGAACATCATGTACAAACAATACAACATTTGTTTACTGCGGAAAGAACACAAATACACATCACGAAAGTATAATACTGTTTACAGCAGTATCATTTTCATGAAAACTTTTTAAAATTTGAGTTGCGTCAGCTTTGAATGCTGTTTCCTTGTTGTGCAGTTCTTTTCAACATGAGAAGCTCGGCCGATGTTGTCTCTTCTTGTTGCTCAAAATATACCATTAACTCGCCCAAATGACTTGCTACTTCTGCATGGCTTATAGCTGTGATATTTTCAGTATTTTCTTCGTCAGTATCCTCCCTGTTAACGGCATCTTGTCGCAACAAGTCAAAATACATGTAGTTGAGTTCTATTAACAGTCTACTGATAACAAACATCCGCCCCTCGTTCTACAGTCTGAGCGGACGACATAAAGCTAATTTTAAATGTTCTTGAACTGATCCGGGGTTACCCGTAGATCCGACATAAAGGAGTCCCACTTAACGAGGTTGCACTGTACAAGAGAACAATATCTCAATAAAAATGTATTAAAACACAAATATTTATTGTTAAATTAAAATGTTAAGTCATTTCCATCAAATGTTTTTTGCATTTAAGGTTAGAATCACACCCTTATATTCGTTTTGGAGCAGAAAGCTTAACTTCTTTTTAGTCCAATTAGGACAGATAAACGCCTTCACTCAGCTTCCAAACTTGAACAAAGTCTTGGTGTGGCATCTAAGTAGCTTGGAGCAGGGCACACAAACATACCTTGTATTTTACTTTATAAATAAAACTCACTTATAAATATATAATTCTAGTAAATTTACTTTTGATTTTTAGTTTTCCAGTATAGTTACTGTAGTGATGAGTAGAATTTTATGATTTTTAATGTACTAAAATAAGCAACTAGGAGAATTTTGTTTTTTTAAATCACTATGTAGTTTTCCTAAGCCACATTATTTTAAATAGAAGTTTATCAAACAAATCTTTAGATTGTAAGTATTTGTACAGTGAGTGTGTATTTCTATTCTTAGTTAAATATTATACTTGTGAAATCTGACATTTTATTATATATATTTTTTATATTTCAGTTTTATTATTCAATATTTTAAAAATTTATTTGATTGTTGTTTGATAAAACAACAAAATTGATCTGTATAGAGATGACTGTTGTGATGTTGTGTTTCTTTTGGTTAGAATTATTTCGTATATAAAATGTTTTATTTTATAACTAGTAATTTATTTATTTTTATTTTGGAAAAAAAACATTTTTTTGTTTAAATATTAATGGATTGTAGTAATGGATGTTGTAAAGATTTGTATGTGTTGAGTTTGTTGTGTTCTCATTTATTAAACATGTACAAATAATAAAACAATATCAGTTGTGATTTTACTACATCAATAGTGTGTTATTAATTTTAACCTAATTATACTACTTAGATCAGTATGGCCTGTTATGTAATCTGTATTCTAATAATGAGTAACTTACCTGAATTATTACTTGCATTTCAAGAAGTTGTTTAGGTAATCAGGAATTGGGGATAAATCTATTTAAAAAAATACAAAATTAGGACCAATATATGATAGAATAATTGATTAGCATCATAATTTTTCAATATAATCTATTTTTGAAAAATTTTTTAAATTAAATTGATACAATTTATTCTTGTGTATGTGGTGTCATAATTAATTGCTAAATATATTTTTTTTTAAATAAACTTTTTATTCATAATAAGTATTATATCTCCACCATGGTGCCATTGGAACTAAAAGAGACATTTCTCATGTTGACAAAATTAAATAGGTACTAGGAACATAATTCATCACATTATACAGAATAATGCAATAGAATACAGGGAGTTCTATAGTGACTACAATATTCTAAGATATGATAAGCACTTCAGAATGAGAAAAACATTCACTTGGAGAATTGGTGGAGGAATGCTTTGTTTTATTATCTATAGCAGTTATTTTAGCAAATAATTTTAATATGAAGAATAATTTTATGAACCGTGGGGTCCCACAGCAAAGTATCATAAAGTGAGGAATCTATCAAGAATCCCACAACGGAAAATCTCATAGGTAGGAATCTCACAGCGAGGCGTCCCACAACAAAGAATCCTATAGTGAAGAATCTATCAAGAATCCCACAACGGGAATTCTCATAGGTAGGAATCTCACAGCGAGGCGTCCCACAACAAAGAATCCTATAGTGAAGAATCTATCAAGAATCCCACAACGGGAATTCTAATAGGTAGGAATCTCACAGCGAGGCGTCCCACAACAAAGAATCCTATAGTGAAGAATCTATCAAGAATCCCACAACGGGAATTCTCATAGGTAGGAATCTCACAGTGAGGCGTCCCACAACAAAGAATCCTATAGTGAAGAATCTATCAAGAATCCCACAACGGGAATTCTCATAGGTAGGAATCTCACAGCGAGGCGTCCCACAACAAAGAATCCTATAGTGAAGAATCTATCAAGAATCCCACAACGGGAATTCTCATAGGTAGGAATCTCACAGCGAGGCGTCCCACAACAAAGAATCCCATAGTGAAGAATATCAGCTGTAGGATTCTTTCCTGTGAGTTGCCTCGCTATAGGACTCCGAGCTATGAGACTGATTTGTTGAATTTTTTCCCATGAGAAATAAAAGTGGTGGGGAGAATACAAACCGAGGGAAAGGCTAGATTAGCATCTTAAGTTCTTGTAATTTTATAATTCTGCATTTTATTCCATGAAAACAGTGTCCAAACATGAAATTCCTGACGTATCTCACAACAAATAAAGGAGTTAATGATCAACTCACCTTGGTAATTTCAATTATAATTCTAAGGACTTTTAATAAATACCTGTTAATGAAGCAAACAAATATTATATTACAAAACTTTAAAGTTATAACGATATTATCAATGTTGTTTCTTGTTTATAAAATTGGTAACTTTTTAATTTCATAATTTATGTTAAATATTTAGCTTAATCATTATTGTTATTAGGTTAAACAGTACGCTAATCCCATTATAGGTTTTGTAATGTTCTAATATATTTTACTTATATTGTAACACCATTTTCTATATCTCACTTTTTATTGTATTTTATTTTTAGAGTACCCTAAAACATGGAACTTTTGCCAAGGAGCCAAATACATTTTGCACTTGTATGATGAGCTATCCTTTGATGGGAAGAAGGTTAAGGTTTCATTATGATTGGCATTAGAGTAGTACTTGTTTTGTTTCTTTATCGCCAAATATTAAATTATATTTTTAACTAATTTATCTTGGGTTAAAAAATGCTATGGCTTTTGAGGTTATGGGTTTAACTGCTCTGTCACAGCAAGCAATTATTACTAGCATTGGTGTTTCACGGAGATTCAAATAATGTGTTTTGAAAAAAAGTCTGAAGTTCTATAATATTTGAGCTTCCAGAACCAATATTCACATTAATTAATATACTGTTGTTAAAATATTTAGAACCTCAATCATTCAAGATCAAAGATTTTCTTAAAATGTTTGATTAAAACTCTATATTTAGACAGTAAAATGTAAAATTTATTGTAAAAATGTATAAAAAGTCTTCTCAATATAAAATTAAATAGTATGGTGATTTTTTTATTTCTTAAAACAAGTTACTTTTAACATAAGTTTACCTTTAAAAAACTAATTAGGCCTTACCAACACCATTAACTCTGTAGCCTTCTTTGATTTGTAAACACCAATGTTTAAAATCAACGCCGTTCCTGACTTAGGCGTGCCACAACGCTTTAGTAAGATTTGTTTATTTTAACCTAGTTTGTAATTATGTATTAGGTTAGTTCTTTACATGAAGAAGAGATCAGATTGCAGATCTCGAAACGTAATGTTACTGTTTTCTTGTTTCACTGAACGATGGCAAATGTCCGGAAAAAATCCTGTTTCCTTCACAATCCTTCCATCGTCAAAAATAACCTTCAAACAATGTATTTAGTAGTTAATTTTGCCAGGATGGATGAGTAATGAATTCACTGAGACCACCATGGGGCTCTAGAACACAGTGACTTTTAGATGAAGATGACAGTAGATAATGATAGAAAATAAATATAATGATTTAGGTTCAGTAGACAGTCTCTCAGATGATGAAGTTGACCAACTGTAGCTGCTAATCAGTTGAATATAAATAACAATGTAGAGCCTGTACATGGGATGACTGTACATGTACACGCCAGGACCCTTTTATAGGAAAGCCTGGCTTACAGTATAACTTGGATATTTCTAATCCAATTGAAATTTTTCAGCAGTTTGTCACTGATGATATAATACATTTTATGGTGGAACAAACCAACAGTTTTGCTCACCAAACATTAGCTTTAGGTTCTGTAAAAGACATTCAATTGTGAGAAATTGGCTCGACTGCACACCCTCAAAAATGAGGAAGTTTCTGGAAATAATTATTATGGGACTCAGCTCTGCACCGCAAATAAGACTTAAATTGCAATTGGTATTTATGAGAAGCCTATCATTAAAACTATGACTAGAAATCGCTTTGACATTATACTAAAATGATGGCACTTTCATGATAATGAAGATGAGTATGGGGTGCAACTAAGGTTGATAAAAATCAAAGCCCTTGGTAAAAACAAAAAAAAACTAACGGTACAGAGCTGTTTTTTACTTTATTTTTTTCTATTCATAATACATACATACAGTATGTATTTACTTATATAGCCTAATAACAAATAGTAGGTAGCAACAGAGTGGCCTCCGAATAATAACAAAGTAACGGTTTATGTTCCTATGAATCCATATCCCAAAGGGCAATTCGTCAGAATCTAAAGATCAAGCACAAAAGGTTGTTAAATACCTAGTTTCAGGTCTGAGTATAGAAGGAAGAATGTTATACTGTGATAACTTTTATAGCAGTATGCTGTTGCCAAATAAAAAAAAATACCTTTTAATGTAATATTTATCTCCTTGTATAGAACACCAGATAGTAATAGTAAACATATTTTTTACTTATCTTGAATATTTACTACATTTTATTTGTAATAGGAAACCCAAGAGTAAGATTGTTCTGGGAGCAGATTTTAATATAGATTTTTCAAAAGTTAATGATGTTAATACAGTTATGCTCATTAACTTACTTAAATCTTTTAAATTTATATCATGTCAATGACACTCCAACTAGGTATAATAATATTATTGATAATATTGTTACAAATCTAGATAAAAACTGTTTTAGGTGCTGTCTGTGGAGATTACCAGATTTCGGACCATGAGATGATTCTGTTTAATTTCTGTGTCCCATCTGTAACCCCTATGGTGAAACAGATCTCCTTTTCGAAGAGTAAAGGAAAAATAATGTAAACTCATTTGCTGAACAATTATCTCAGTTTGATTGGTATAGTCTGTTTGAAAATTACAGACACTAATGCTGCTTTTGAATACTTTATAAATAATCTTATGTGTTTATACAATTACTTTTGTCCAATGATTCAAAAGTCTGTTAATTTACAAAATAAAAAGAAAACTGGTAACTCCAAATGGTTTGATGAGTCTCTCCATAACATGAGAAATATTGTTAATACCTTGGGGGATATGTTGAAAATACCAGCTTATAGGGACAATTGTAGCTTTAAGGAACTGCTAAAACTTGCAAAAGGAAAATGTACAGAGAAAGAATTAAAGAAGCCAAAATAAGGTGTAATGATACATTTATCAATGAAGCCAATAATAAGTGCTTAGCTGCCTGGAAGGTTATAAAATTGGAAGCAGGAAATCATTTTAGTACTGATGATAATCTGCCACAGATAGCTCCAGATAAATTTTAACGACCACTACATTAATATTGGTAAGGAAATACTTAGTAAGTATCAGACCAACAATAATAATAGTTTAAGACACAGTGTTTACCTTGCTAATGCTAAAAGTTCACAGGTCAGTTTTATTTTTAAAGAAATAGACGAGAAACAAATATGTGCCATAGTTAAATCTTTTTAAAGCCATCTAAGTGTGAGGATATATATGGCTTATCCAATAAAATAGTGAAATTCATTGCTCCTCTTATAATCAAGCCCTTGACTTATGTAATTAATCTTAGTTTGTCTTCCTCACGTTTTCCAAATTGTTTAAAACTTTCAAAAAGTATCCCCTTGTTTAAAAAGGGCGATAGATCCTGTGTAGATAATTATAGAACAATAACGATTGTTTCGGTTTTTTTTTTTCTAAAATATTAGAGACTTGTGTTAAAAATAAGCTCATGGATTTCCTAGATGTAAATCAAATCTTATCAAATAGCCAATTTGGGTTTTAGGCCGGGGCTACTCAACAGTTAAGGCATTAGACAATGTTGTGTCTCAGATATTGACAAGTTTTTTGAGGATCATGAGTACTTGGGATTGACCCTGTTGGACCTCAGCAAGGCTTTCGACAGTATCTCTCATGATATTTTATTAAATAAATTGCAGTATTATGGAATATGTAATGAATACCTTACAGTTCTTCAGAACTTATTTGTGTGGTAGACTACATATGGTCAGTGTTGGTGGTCAAGATTCGTCTGTAAAAGAAGTCCTTGCTGGGGTCCCTCAGGGCTCTGTCCTTGGCCCCCTCTTATTTATTTTGTATGTCAATGACTTACCAATCAATTTGAACTGTAAATACCGTATTGTACGCGGATGATACATCTATAATAGTAAAGGGCAACTGTGTACATGATGTTCTTAGTAACACTAAATAGAGTAATCAATACAGCTTCTATGTGGTTTGAGTCTAATCTCTTAAAAATGAATGATAATAAAAAAACTGAAAACATACTATTCTCTCTAAGAAGTATTGAAATGCAAGACTCTATATTGAAACCGGTGAAGCTCTTAGGGATAACTTTAGATTCTAAGCTTATCTGGCATGAGCATACAAATATTGTAATTTCAAAAGTTGTCAAGAGTTTGTTTTTTACTACGTAAACTAAAGAGCTGTGTTAGTAATAAGTTACTTAAAATTGCTTACTTTAGTTTTTCTTCATTCTCATTTGTTGTATGCTAACATTTTATGGGGTAATAGTGTAGGTGCAGAAAGAGTTTTCCTGTGGCAGAAAAGAGCTATAAGAATTATGTTTTGTCTAGGTTATAGGGATAGCTGTAAATCATATTTTATTAACAATAATATAATGACTCTTCCATGCATTTTTATTTTTCAAATTTTAATTCATGTACGAGAAAACGTAGAAGATTTTACAAGTTTTAACAATATACATAATTATCACACACGACATGCTAATGACTTAGTTTTGCCTACAATGAGATTAAACCAAATACAGCAAGAGTCATAAATATTTGCAAATCAAGCTCTCTTTAAACAAGCTTCCCGAAATGTTGAGGGTGTTAGATTTACAAACTTTTAAATCAAAAATTTCCAAATGGCTCATCACTCAGGCCTTCTACTCTGTAAACGAGTTTCTGAATTCAGAGGTAGCTATTAATGCTTAGCGTTTATCCCATCATATGAAATGTCCATACTTTTGTAGGCCAGTATATTTTACTGTGTTGTTTTTTGTTTTTTAACTGTACATTATTGTAATATGTATTGTTTTTATGACTGACTTTGTCAATTCTGTAAAGAAAAATGGCAATAAAATGATTCTGATTCTGATTCTGATACCTTTCTGGAGACGGGTGAGGAACTCTTAAAGATTTCATTAAGGGAAAAATAAAAAAGAAGAGTTACATGTAAAGGAAAATGGAAATGGTGTTAAAAAATCAAGTGGCAGGACAAACGGAGAGTACTGATAATATTCACTTGCGCTGAAGACTCTGCAAATATAGTACCTACAGGAAAGAGAAATAGAGCTGGAGAGCCAATTTTGAAACCTACATTAGTTATGGATTACAACCTAGCCAAGAAAGGAGTAGATTTGTTTTGATCACCTCTCATGTGACTATACACTACTCTGGAAGACCACAAAGTTGCATAAGACTGTTGCAGTGGAACCGTTGCTGGGAACAAGGGTTATTAAGGAACACTCTTGTTATTTAAAAGAAGCAGAAAATGATCAAGTTCAGAGGAGTGCTACTGCGAGAACTAATCAAAGCTCTTGAAGACACCTCTGCTCCTGTTCCTCCATTACTGCTTCAACAAACAGGTAGATCTACCTATTATGATCTTGCTAGTTTTTTTTATTCAACATGCTCATGATATTTCATGATTATTATTATTTGAGAATATCACTATTGCAACTAAAAAAATGCATGTCATTAGGATACTATTTAATAGCATAAAGTAAACAAACACTTCCTGTATTTACAATTTGTTACTCATGTAATTGATTAGCCTTATTTAAAAAAGCTATTATTTTTTATCTATTTCAGGTCGAAAGAGACCAGTACCAAAACATAAACTGTTGAAAAGGGAAGGACCAGCACGGAAAAGTAGAAAGAGGTGTGTTCAGTGCTATCAAGAGAAAGTCCTTAAAGTAGGAACCAAAGAGGCAAGAAACAAAACCAAAAAAGTTAACACCTTTTGCAGTGGCTGCCCAAATGAGCCAAATATGTGTTTGGGGTGTTTCAACAAAAAACACTAAACTTGTTTATATTTATAACCTTTTGTTCAGTAAATAAAATGTATCTTATGTACATGCTTTTATTTATCTCCAAAAGTCTTTACTTTATTCATTGTTTTGATTTTTATATTCCTATTGACAAGTAGAAGTATTGTGAATGCGACTGGGTAAAACTCACTATATAAGTCACTGAAGTGTGAGGCTTTCGAGTCCTAAGCCGAGCTGAGGTAATAGTAAAGGTATGGGTCTCGTAGAACCCCAAGCCGGGTTTAACGAAAGAGTAAGTGAGGCTATAGAACCCCACGTAGGCATGAATGTGTTAATAACGAAAATTTTATGTGAAATTTGAGAACAAAAACTATTTGAATATTGAGTTTAGCTCCAGTTCACCTTCCTTTTTATTGCAGCGTCTGGTATCTGACGCTGTCTCAGACTTGACTCATGGAATCTGGAGGTTCATCTAAAGAGATCAAAGAAAGTCGGTGACAAAGAGGCTCAAAACGAACCTTCACATCGCTTCGACAAATAGGTAAAGTGGCAGTCTCATTGGCTCATCAGGCGCACAATCCTCACTCACCTTTCTGTTTCCTAAACAAGTTGTACTTAACACTTAAATAGGTAAAGTGGCAGTCCCATTGGCTCATCAGGCGCACAATCCTCACTCGCCTTTCTGTTTCCTAAACAAGTTGTACTTAACACTTAAATAGGTAAAGTGGCAGTCTCATTGGCTCATCAGGCGCACAATCCTCACTCGCCTTTCTGTTTCCTAAACAAGTTGTACTTAACACTTAAATAGGTTTAAACAATATGTATTATTTTGCAACATAGAAAATGTGCTTGTTGCCTCTTTGCTGCAAGTAGAGCAGGAAATACTGAATTTTGTGAAACTGACTTGAATTTTGTTGAGTCACAAATATTTATGTCCAGTATTAACCCCAAACAACTTGTTATAACATTTCTTTACATAATTATGTATTTTGTACCAATACTACTACACAAAGAAAATAGAAAGAAAGAAAGAAAATATTTATTTCCCAAAAATAAAAACATAGTTAATACATAATAAACAATAACAGATTATGTATACAATAAAGTCCTTGACCTGCCAGGGTGTTCGACCAGAAAAAATATGCTATAAGATTTTACACTAAGATAATTGAAGCTCACAAAATTAAAATATTAATATTTACATAGACATCAATATAATCTAAAAGTTTAACTTAACTGTTTTCCTAGAATGTACTAAAATTAAAATAAAAAATAAAAAAACACGTTTTGGTTAACTAACATACTTTAAAATACTCTCCCCCAGCTCTAAATAATTCATCTTTTTTTTATTTTTTGGGAAATATAATATACCTCTAAAGGCAAGCCTGTGCAGAGGTACATCTTCTACATTGACAAAATATTATAAGTCGAGCATAATAATTAAATAAATAATATAGTAGCTTACTCATTATATAATTAATAGACTACAAATAATGATAGGAAAATATTCTTTTTAGGTGCTGATCATATGTCCCTAATTTTGGCCGTAAAAGTTTAAATGTGTCAAGAAAAAAAACTAAAAAAGAAAAAAAAAATAACTTTGTCTGTCTGTAGGTTTCGTGATTTGAGCAGCGTCTTGTGTGTGTGTGAGTGTGTGTCGGTTTATGTGTTGGTATGGGTGCATTCTTTACTTAGATAATATTGTATGTAGGTGTAAGTGTAACGAATTGTTGTGAATGTTGCTGCAAGGTCGCCACTCAGACCTGAAGGCATCCTCGCCCACTTGCTCCATCATGCGGCTCTGAGCGGAGACACTCCGCCCGTCAAAGCTCAGTCCATGCATGGAAGGCAGTAATGCGAGGCGCCCCAGCCACAAGTCACGCCTTAGCCCACTACATTGAATAGGTAGTCTATACTGTCTTGTTTGAACAACCAGCTTCTTAGACTGCGTAAAAATAACTTTAAAACTTGGTAAAGCTTTTTATATTTCCAGGAATAACGTTATATATACGAGGAGCTATAAAATTAAATGTTTTTCTAAAATAATCTATATAGGGTTTCGGGACACAAAAATTCCTTCTATTTCGCAATGCCATACTATGTAAAACCTCTTCTCTTGCGGCATATTTATCACGATTTATGTGGAAAAATTTCAAAACTTTAAAAAACATAAATATATCTTACTGGTAAAACTTTTGTTTGACTAAATAATGGAAAAGATGGCTCCCTCGACTTAGATTTATTAATTATACGAATGAATTGTTTTTGTAAAAACATTAAAGAATTTAAATTCGTTGCATAAGTACCACCCCAGGCTGAAATTGCGTATTCCAGTTTGCTGTGAACAAGCGAAAAGTATACGGTACGTAACACTTCACTGCTGCATATATCTTTAAGGAAATAAAAAATTCTTAGATAATTGCTGGAGCTGCCCTACTAATCTTGATACATGTATTTTCCAATTTAAATTTTTTCATCCAAAAATATGCCAAGGTATTTAATATTGTTACATTGTTTTAAAATTTACACAATTCTGACTACAGGCCGTATATTTTGTTAAACAGTCAACACATTTATAAGTTACAGGATTTAAAAGTATACACGTTTGTCTTAAGGAAAAATTGAAATAAACAGTTTTTTTTCAGGACTTAAAATCATTTTATTAACTGCGAACCAATATCTGAGAGCAGCCAAATCTGCATTCATAGCTTCTTGAATTTCCACATTACTGCCTTTGATGTAAGTTATAGCTGTATCGTCAGCAAATGATGTTACCAACCCTTTGAAATTGCCATTACACAAGTCATTTATGTATATTAAAAAACAAAATTGGACCCAAAAACTGAGCCTTGAGGAACCCCATACTTAATTATGGCACTTTCGCTCAGTACGCCATTTATTCTAACGCGTTGTCGCCTATTCTTGAGATAACTATGAAACCAATCATACGCAACGCCTCTTATTCCACTCTTGTACATTTTTTTTAATAAAATGTTGTGGTTGACCGTGTCAAAAGCCTTTTTGATATCTAAGAACAACCCACTGACTTTTCTTCGTATTATTTATCCCTTTGTTTATCGATTTAACAAGATTAAGAATAGCAGATTCCGTGTTAAGCCCTTCTCTAAAACCATATTGATTTTTGCTAAAAAATTTTGTTTTTGACAAAAAAAATTTATGAGTTTTTGCTTCATTAATTTTTTCAATTATCTTAGAAAAGGTCGAAAACTAGGGAGATAGGTCTGTAATTGTCACACGAGGTTCTCGAGCCTTTCTTATGTAAAGGTATTACAATAGATTCTTTGAGGCACTCAGGAAATTCACCCAGCGTAAACTTAAATTAACTATATGTAAAAATACTTGAGAAAAGCGGCTTTGGACACACAAACGATTTTTCCAGGAAACTTGCAGAATATCTGAAAAATTAGTTTTCAATGTTAAATTTATACCTGTGGTTGCCTTTTTAAAACTTACCTAAATATCATTTTCCATTTGATTAACCTCAAAAAATTATGGTTTAACTGAGGTGTGTGTTGTGTCTGTGCCACTATTGGCAAAATTAGACATTTATTAAGCATCAAATTTCTATCCTTTGAAATTTTGTAAAATTATACATCACATTTACACACATTTTATTTATTCCGGTAGGTTGGTCCTGACAAAATGTCAGGTTCAGCAAACTCCCCTCCAGGAGATATTGAATCACAGAAATTGGAAATGGAAACTCAACTGGCGGTTGCTTCGATTATAAGTCTAGAAATAGAAAATACAAACGTCAATCATGATTTTGCAGAAAATGTTACAGTACAATCAGACCATAACACTACTAATGTAGGCCAACAGAAAAGAAAGTTCTGTGAAGGTGATAATTGTATTAATCCAACAGAACAAAATCCTAGACCCAATGCCTCCAGTTTGGACACAAATCATGTGGCAAAAAGACCTAACATTAGACGGTCGAGATTATACAACGAATCAAAAAAGGACCGTATGAAGTAATCATACAAAGTAGGGACGGGAAAAAAATCAACCCATTTTTGATAGGCAAAATATTTAAAAATGGAGACTGTAAAATTGACCATATTAAACGAGTAGGCAGAAATCTAACTGTGATTTGTGAAGATGCTTTTTCGGCAAATGAGTTAGTAAATTGTGTTCATTTAAAGAATTGTAATGTTTTTATACCAGCCAGTAAGGTGGAAATCACTGGGGTTGCGTATATCGAACCTGAAATTACTGAACAAGAAGTGATAAGTGAGAGAAGTCCCCCTATCCCATAGTTCATGCCAAAAGATTTACAATGTAAACCGACAAGTAACACACACATTTCATGACTTTAAACATTTGAATCAGACCAGCTTCCAGATTTTGTATATCTAAATTATGTGCGAATACCCATTGAACGGTACATGTTGCCTATCAAGCAATGCTATAACTGTTTTCAATATGGTCATGTAGCTAAGTCTCCTTGCAAATTTGAAAAGATATGTAGAGACTGCGGACTGAGGTTTCACAATGGTGAATGTACACAGTCAAAAAAATGTGTCAACTGCCATGGTAACCACAGTAGCAACAGTAAGTCGTGCAAAGAATATGAGAGACAAAAAACATTATGCAAAGGATGTATATCCATAGAGAAGATTTTTTGACGGCAAGTAAACACTTCCCAACAAATAACCTAAAACATAATCCATACAGCATCCAGAGGAAATCATATGCAACTATAACAAAGCAGACTGCATTCTACAGTCAACCTCCATCAATTACCGGCAGTGATCATTCCCTTCTGCTCTCAAGTAATAGATTTCTAGGACTCAGTGATATAATAGAACCCAGCAATACAACACTTGACAAACCTATCAATACCAAACCAAGATTCGTCAAACCAAAGGAAAACTTGTCTGAAAAATCCTATAGTAGGACCTCCAGTTCAAGTATCGACAATATATCTTACCAACCTGCAAACAAAAATCCGAAAATCGAACGCTCAACGCCTGCGAATAGCGGACATTTAAAAAATTATTAAATTACAAAATTAAAGAATTGAGAACCAAAATACAAGGCGAAGGGGTCATTAATAAACAAAAGGTAGATGACTTACTAGCACAATTTCTTTAAAGATTTATTAGCGTCTCAAAAACCTGGAAATACAATCCAGACATATAATAAAAACACATAAAATAAATCAGGAAACAAACAAATAGACCCCAAAGACAGTGTTTTTTTGGTCCTAATCCACGAAACTTCTGCAATGAACAGAAAAGAAAATAATCAATTAAATTTGATTCAATGGAACTTAAGGTCTATCAAACAAAAATGGGCAGAACTTATTTAATATATGACAAAAAAAGTAATCAAAAAGGCTTTACACTAAAATCATGGTGGACTGCTGAATGTTCTTATGCAATTGCTCAACGAAGGCTTAGTTTTAAGAAATTCAAGATGGATATGAACCCTGTTAGTTACCAAAAATATCAAGAAGCTCAGTTAAAAGCTAAAGACACAATCGAAAGGGCAAAAAAGAATGAATGGCATAAATTATGTGCAAACATAGGTGAGAAAAAAAATTGCAAATTTGCGTGGAAGGTCATAAGAAAACTGAAAACAAACAAAAGCAATCATGAAATATCACTTATCAAAGAAGACCAGCACCTAGCAGAGAAGTTTATGAAACACATTGTCCCAGATCACGTTCCACAAGCTGAAGAGATATCCACACCAAAAATAAAGGATACAGATCTCATACTTGAAGAAAACTTCACAATGACTGAGTTAATTGCAGTTCTTAAAACAAAGAAAAAAGACACTGCTCCAGGAAATGACCTTATTTCCTATAGTATGATAACTCACCTACCTGAGGAGGCCTTAAACGTACTACTGAATATATATAATAATATTTGGAATGACAACCTAAGCTTACCACAAAAATGGAAAGATATAAAAGTCATAGCTCTACTTAAACCAGGTAAAGAGAAAGATCATGAGGAATCGTACCGCCCGATTTCTTTGATTTCCGTTTTTATTAAGGTGATGAATGGTATGATAAAAAAAAGACTAGAATGGTATGTAGAGAAATACAATCTGATTCCCTCAACTCAGTATGGATTTAGAAGAAACAAAGGATGCGCCGACTATCTACTAAACCTAATACTGGATATGGAAATTGCTCGAACCTTTAACGAAACATTAATATTAACAAGTCTAGACATATCAGTGCATATGATAGTGTAAATTTACCCTATCTGTTTAGAAAAATGTACATTTATGGTGTTTTTCTCAAAAAAGTTTATCATTCATTGTCAAAATGGCTTGTAGGTAGATCACTTAATTTGGTTTCAAACCAAGGCATCATCTAGAGTGACCTGTTGAGGTATGCCTCAGGGAAGCACCTTGAACCCATTGCTATTCTCATTATATTTGGCAGAAATAAACAATTGTTTGCCTGAAGGAGTCATATCCCTACAATATGCTGATGATGTGGCTTTGTACTCAAGTAATAAGAAAATTGATCAAGTACTGGTTAAAATGCAGACCTCACTCACAAATATTGATAACCTTTTCAATAATATGAGATTTAGTTTAAGTGTGAGTAAATGCAAAGCTATGGTTGTATCTAGAAAGAAGAGGATAAACAATGTTGTAAATCTTAAACTTGAAGGTCAACAACTCCCAATTGAGTCAAGAGTTAAAATGCTCGGTACAACGATCGATAATTAATTAAAATTTGATGAACACATAAACAACTTAATAAACCAATGCAGTAAAGATCTAAATATCATCAAGATGATTACCTGTGGAAGAAACAGTGTTAATCCTCATTTCGCAATTACAGTTTATGAAAGCTTAATTAGATCTAAACTTGATTACTGCTCGTTTCTGTTTGGGAACTGTTCAGAGCATAGATTGTTAGAAATAGAAAAAATTCAAAACCAAGCTCTAAGGATAGCTTTAGGAGCCCTCAAATCATGTCCTATAATCGCCTTACAATCTGAATCAGCTGTAGAATCTTTAAACCTGCGATGAAAAGTTTTAACGGAAAGACTTGTGTATAAAACTATCACAGATATTAATAACCAAAATCGATACAGATGCCTATACCTACAACTACTGCTCAACATCAACCCTTACTGGAAATGTAAAAAGACTCCACTCTATATTGAGGCCATAGATTCCATGGTTAACTTCATCCCAGATTTTCCTGAAATGAATAAGAAAAATTTCAGATCTACTGATTGGGAATTTCCCCCTCAACTAGCAAACATTTCTGTACAGATTAATGATACAATAGATGATACAATTTTAACTAAGAAAGATAATTCTCCGGAAGTTTTCCAACATATAGTTAACCAAATGATCAACTTAATCTATAGAGACAGGATCAAAATATTTACAGACGGTTCTAAAACAGGCGAAGGTACAGGAGCAGCAATTTTGATACCACAAATGAATGTGGAAAAGAAATATAAACTTTCACCAAATGCATCGATTTATACAGTTGAGCTTTTTGCTCTATACATGTGTTCTCAGCTTATGAATAACCTCCCCAACTGTGACATATTAATCTGCACTGATTCTCTTTCTGCCATCAAATCACTACAAAGTATATGTGATGGCATAATAGAAGATAACATGTCTCTTGAAATAATAAAAAACTGTGTAGACTCCAAGAACAGAATAACCTTTCAGTGGATACCTAGCCAGATCTATTTTCCTGTTTATGCCAATGGTAATGGATGTATTAAGTTTAAACCATCTTTCACCAGCGGGAAAGTTTTTCTGAATGAACTGAAGTTTATTTTAGATTTAACTTTTTTCAGATACATAGTTTAGGTTAGCCGTGATTAAGTCTGAAGTGGAATGTATCACCGACACCGCTGCCCTACAGTTTATGGCCCATTCACGTAAATGCAACACGGCTATACCATTTAAAAGTTTAACATAGAATCACTTTAGTTTATTTCTGAAAAAAAAAAACACTTTAGGCCATAGTGGTGATCTGTGATAAACTAAAAGTTTTAAACTTTAATGAAATTGTGTTGAATTTCATTGTATTATATTCGAATAGAAAGTGTTTTGGGGTGTATTGTTTATAAACTAATTTTATGACAGATGAATGAATACGAAACACTAATGTATAAAGAATCCTGTTTATGAAAAACTTAATTATTAATTATGTGGCATGACAATAAATTATTTTTTTAGCATTTCTACGAATACACTATACATAGACAAGGTTACTATACAGAAGGTTGCCTCAGTCGCGTGCGCACACACTTGGCGCATCACGTCACACTCAGACCTCCCCCACCTACACTAGCCGCTGTCAAGTGCCGCTAACACGTGTTCGCTCAGACGCACTACGATTTACAGTTTAGTGTATTTATTATCATTATTAGTGACCACGTTTTGTAAAAGTTTGGGTGATTTTAAGTGTGTGAGATGCTGGGGAACGGTGTGCAGTAGCCGTTTGTAACAACAGCCGCGTTAAAAACACGTAAGTTGTCAGAAGAAAGTAATAAGGTATTTTATCACAGATTTCCTAAAGATCAGTCATTGTCAAAACAGTGGGCACATTTTTGTAAACGGGCGGATAAATATTTTAATCCTCTTACTTCTGTTATTTGTTCTGATCATTTTACAAGTGAGTGTTATGAACGTGATTTAAAAGCAGAACTTTTAAATTTAGCCCCTAAGAAATTATTAAAGCCAAATGCTGTGCCTACACTGTTTTTCATGCTCTGAAACTGCTACATGTGCAAGCATTCAACAAAATAAAATTATTTCTAGCGAACGAGACAAACGCATTAAGAGCAGGGATTCCAAAAAGATTGTAGAATGTATTTTAAATAATGAATCTACTGAAAATGAAGCCAATTTAGAAGCTCCAGATATGAATGAACCCCTGTTAAAGAAAACAGTGAACTTAAAGAAAAATCGCTTTGTTGCAAAGTAAAATTGATTTAGATTGTCGTGAAATAAAAAAAACTTAAAAAAGACAACCATAATCTAAAAAGAAAAAAACAATAAGCTTACAGCAGGAACCAATAAAGCCATAAGGTGCTCAAATCAATTTTAACAAAAAATCAAATTGATTTATTGCTTAGTATGAAAAACAAGTAGCTTGGACAAGTGATGAAATCTCGTTGGCTTTTACCCTAAGGTACCTTAGTAAGAGATGTTCTTTGTTTATAAAAAGAAAGATGAAAATTCCCCTCCCAGGACTTTCAACGCTTCAACGTTGGGCTTCACGTTTTGTAATTGATCAGGGGCTGTTTGTTTCAGTGTTCAAATATCTCGAAGTAGCTAGCTCTTCATTTAAAGAGCACGAGCGTGTGATTATTTTGCAATTTGACGAAATAAAAGTCAAAATAGTTATGGAGTACGACTCCAAGAACGACCAAATTGTGGGGTCCGCACAGTCAAATGCAAGTTGTTTCAGCTCGAGGACTTTTTGCAAACTGGAAGCAACCCCTTTACGTTAATTTCGACACACAAGTTACTAAAGAGATTCTATCGACAATAATTATTAAATTAAAAGAAACAGGCTATACCGTAAAAGCTTGTGTAAGTGACATGGGAGGTGGAAATGTAGGATTGTGGAAACAGCTAGAAATAACTACCAAAAAGACATATTTTGTTCCTAACCCCTCCTCCAACGAAAAGGTATAACTTATTTGCAGACGCTCCTCATGTTTTGAAACTAATTCGCAACTGGTTTTTAGATACTGGTTTTGAACTTTCTAATGATCAATTTGTCCAAAAAGAGCCAGTTTATACAATTCTAAATATGGAAGAAAATGAGGATTTAAAAGTATGTCATAAACTAACGACAGCGCATTTAACTGTTCAAAAAGCTGAGCGTCAAAATGTGCGGAAAGCTAGTGAACTAATGTCTCACACAACGGCAACAGCCTTGAGACATTACTTAAGAAATGACGAAGTTGCACAGACCACAAGCAGTTTCATTGAGCTTGTGAATAAATGGTTTGACTTGATGAACTCCTACAGTCCCCGACAATTTGGTGAGTCCTCTCAAAGGGCGTATGGACAGGACTTGGTCAAACAAAAATGAAATATTGGACGAAATGTTGAAAACGATGACAACAATGAGATGCTGTGGGAAAAAAGTCCTTACAGTTGTTTCAAAAGGGGTGCATTATATCTATCGTGTCACTAAAAGAGTTGTTAAAAGATCTCAAAACATCGTACGACATTAAATACATTCTCAACTCATAGGCTTAACCAAGACTGTTTAGAGAATCTATTCTCTCAGATTAGAACGAGAGGAGGACTAAACGATCATCCTACCCCATTAGATGCCATATACCGTCTGCGGGATGATCATTCTTGGTAAAACCCAAGGCTTATTACAGCAAAATACTAACACTAACAACGATGAAGACACGTCAGAAACAATCGTTAGTAAAGTATTGCGCGTAGTAGGAGTAAACGTGATCGAAACTATATGTCCTTGCTTCGATACAGTTCAATCTTCAATGGAGATGACACAAGATAAACTTCCATGTTACACCAGGACCAAGCAAACCACTCCGTTGATTGTAAGAATGATGCCTTGGAGTATCTTTCAGGATGGGTGGCCAAGAAGCTAAAAACAAGTTACCCATATCTTACGACAGTTCAAAGATGAAGAGAACGTAAAATTTCCTGAAATCGGCATGAATGATTCATGGATTAAACATTTATCCTATGGAGGATTGACTCATCCATCACCAGAATGGCTCAACCAAGCAAAGTGGATGAACGAAGAATTTGAATCATTTCATAAAACATACCTTTCCAAAGAACCAGGTGCGTATTACTAATATTTCATAGAAACAAGTAGGCTTTTGTAGTGTTCATTTCTTTCAATGCGCTGAGCGAAACTGTATTTATGAATAAAATAGGTTTGCTTCTTTGTAACTTATTTTTTTAAATTGAAAAATATTGAATAATACAATTTTTTGATGGTATATGTTATTTGCAGGCGTAGTAATTTTGTTACATAAAATAAAGAGCTACAGCAATTTTATAGTGTTATTTACATTTAAATTGAGATATTTCAAATGCTTTCGTTGTATGGCTTCAAATGGACGGCTATATTTATTTTATTTATACTACTTAAAAGTTAGAGAAAAATAAGAATATATTAAAATTTTGTTTATGTAGGTATCATTGTTGTTTGCAGTTTTATTGTTCATTATATAGATACATTCTAAATCATCTTTGATTTGGAGTATTGACATCAAATAAATGTATTACAGTAAGTTAAAGTATGCAAACTTCTTCACAGCTCCAGCTTTAATATTATTTCAATGTATATTTATATTCTAAATATTTCTCACCATTTTCAAGCTAGCAAATACAGATGCGTCTATTAGTATGCAATATAATTTAAATTCAAACCGAAAACCCCGTTGAAATGTATTTTATAAAGTTCTGTCATAACTACAAAAGGTTTTTTTTTTCAGGCGTCCGTAAAACGAATGACAATGTCAGTTATCCAGAAATACCCTTGTATTCCGGAAAAGAGGTCGCCAGAGTATTCATAAAACAAAGGACCATAATTAGAATGAAGTTTATAAACGAAAAAATGACTCTTAAAAGAAAGAACCTAGTGAGTGAAGACAGGAAAACTTCAAAGAGAATATAAAAAAAAACTCACGAGTTAAAAAGTGTAAGTAGAAATTTTCTAATAAAACACGAGATTTTGATAATTATTGATTTATTTATCTGTTTGCTACGTACTTTTTATTACATGAAGTAGAAACCAATCATCTTAAAGGAATAAAAACATTCTCAAAGTAAAACAAATTAATATGTGCATTAAAGTTGGTTTTGTTAATATTGAGATCAATGTATCTTCATAAATACACCATTAGGTCATGCAGTAGTACGTAATAGTAAAAAAAAGGATTTAAAGGATAATGTACCCCAAGAACAAAATACAAAATATACGGTAAATAACTGGCTCAAGCGACCCAAACAATAGGCTTGAGCAGAGAGAGCGCGGGCACAGGTCGGCGTGTGACGTCAGGGTCGCGGTGGTACTGTCTACACACGCCTTACCGGACTGAGACAACCTTCTGTATAGTAACCTTGATACATAGAGGCATTGGTTATATATGGATTAAACCGTATTACATTGTAGCATTCAATTCAAAATTCGAATACTACCTTAGCAATACATTGTGACATTGTATCAAACTGCAGTCCATTATCTTGTAGCCACTTGATCATTTCTGCTTTTTTGGTACCTGAATTAGGTGCTTTATTAACTTGGACGTTATGATAGGCGGCATTATCAATAATTATTAGAGAGTTAACTGGTAAGTTTGGAATGAGCTGAGTTCTTGTCCATGTCATGAAGTTCGCATGGTTCATCTAATCATGATAATCTCCTTCGCTCGTTCCCGCTTTCCAGATTAAGCAAGCTTCAGGAATAAACCCCATTTCACCCCCT
This sequence comes from Homalodisca vitripennis, assembly GCF_021130785.1. Taxonomy (NCBI): domain Eukaryota; kingdom Metazoa; phylum Arthropoda; class Insecta; order Hemiptera; family Cicadellidae; genus Homalodisca; species Homalodisca vitripennis. The sequence continues at coordinate 42,074 of NW_025777345.1, read as the reverse complement.
GCGTGCAGTATTATGGCTCTCTCGTCTTTACTTATTTTCTTTTTAAAACCTTGAAGACTGGCGTCACTCCATCCCTTTTCAGTCACATGAGATGATAATATATACGATTCATCAATGTAAACAATAGTAGAGTTCTCTGCTCGCGCTTGTTTTATACTTCGTAAATAGTTTATACGTTTCATTCTTATGTCACTAGCTTCAATCAAAATTTGCCTATTATTTTCAAATTTTTTTCCACCGAAATCCTAATGATGCTAATATTTTTCTGAGGCTAGTTAAACCCCCTTCATAGTTATTTTTTTCATTCAGCTTGTTTTTTAACAATTGAAGAGTTGGCAGGCAACTATCAGTTTTATAAAATTCATGGACGATTCTTCGAACAACACATTTATCTAAGTCGTCTAGTTCTACTATTTTCTTTTGTATTTTTTAGGGGTACGACCACTCCCCTTCAGTGGAAGAATTCATTTTTTTTCATGGTGAATCTTCTTAATCAGTGTCTTTGAAACACCACAAGCCGCGGCAGTTCTTTCTAAACATTATTTATTTATAGGGATTCGTTTATCATTAGATAGTTTCGACTCATTTGCCATGAACTCACTAACCCTCCATGTAATTTCTCGAGCCTGGCTTCTCGTAGTTTTTCTACTAACTAAACTAATGAATTGTGTATAACGCACTTAAACCACTTGTCCACTTCTAACAACAGTGAATACTTGACTGTGAGGGAGAACAGGGACAATAAATATTCGACTGCAGCGGGCCAAACATTGGCGGATGTCTGCAGAACAGTTGTTATATCGGGCAATCCACCCGTCCCCCGCCATAGTCCGCTCGGTTGACTCTTAGCCGAACCTTCAGCGCGCGTACTGTACCAAGATATGAGACTTAGCAGAAGGGAAATAGTAAATATAATCCGACTAAAAATAGGACATGTCACAGTTAACAAAACTCGTCATCTAATGAAACTTTATTTCACTCCTCTGTGCTTAAATTGCACTGCAGGAGTAAATGAGACAGCGGATCATCTTCTAATGAAATGTCCACAATTTGAATATGCAAGAAACTCATGTTTCCAACAAATTAGAAGAATACCTGATGACGATACCTCAGAAAAACTCAAAAAAATTTTATCTAGTTTTGATGAAAGATTATATAAGGAAATAAATCGATTTCTGACAACCATAAAAAGAAACATAGCCTATAGCATAATAGTGAAATAATGATCGAAGGCAATCGCAGATGAAACCAGTGCAAAACATTCTTTTAGGTGAGAATTGACTTCATGGTGTAATGCCAAGTCAGCCGTAAGGCATTTAGATAAAAAAAATTGTAATCACTTTTGTTTTGTTTTGATTTTCATTCTGTTTCTGCAGGTTAAATTTGATTTGGTTTTGGCTTTTAGGCTTTTAACTTGTTTGATTTGGAATAGTAAATAATTCATAAAATAAAATAATTCATTAAATCCAATTAAATAATTAATTTCAAATCTAGTTATTGTTTGTATAAAATAAGTTTGTGTTTGGAGAAGTGTTACTAGTCCTTTCCTGTAGTAAGTAAGTAGGCATATGTTATAGTAACGTAATTATTTTCGTTATAAGTTTTAGGGCTATTCACAACAGATATAAAATTAAGCTATATATTCATTTTATTTGCTGGAAACAATAGTTAGGTCTTATTGTCTATTAACCACAACTAGATTAGGCTAACAATGTAGGAGAAAATGCTGGGGTCTCCATAACATAACCACAATATCCTTTTCCTTTCAGACAGACCTATAAAAATCTTATCCAAGATAATCGCTGCAGCGACGGTCAAACATCACCACAAAAAGCCACTTTATAAAGTAACTATAATGCTTTTCGATGAAAGTAATGGTAGCATTCGATAGTGGATAAATAAATGATAAATCTTAAGATCAGCGACTACCGCTCCGATCGCCGTAATTTTTTGCATAATAACAGGTTAACGTAATTTCACCGAAAAAATAGTCCCGATTGTCGCCGTAGCCGTTTACTCCTCCCCCCCCCCAAAAAAAAATTTGAAAAAAAAATTTTAAAAAACCTGACTGACAGTGCATTTATTCGTTTTTTTTGGTGTTATTAGTTCGTAGAGCAGTAGTCCAGGTACTACTTCTAGTATAAACTCGTCTTATCTTATCAGTGATAAACGCGCGCCACTTATCTTTTGCCTGTAATGAAACCTGCGTTAGTTCTGTCTGAGTTTTGTGTGTATAAGCAGTCATGGCGTGATCTGGACTTAGACTGGGCGAGTTAATTTTTTTTCTAAAAAATCAAGCAGCGCAAAGCGCTGCGTAGCGGGCAAGCATCGCGTGATCTGAGTTTTGAATAGGCAAGCTAGGGTCTTTTTAGCGTGTGACAAGAACCATCGCACGCCATGTCAATAACTTCACTAATTATTCCTTGTCCATGTGAGTTTGTTTGTTTACGTCTGGCGATCAATCGAAGCCATCCTATAGGTCACGTGATCTTCCCGGCCAATCAGAAACTTTCCTGTTTGTCACGTAACTACTGTCAACTCATCAAAACGACCATGGTCAGCCATTGTTTTTAGTTTGATATTCGAAAATCTTGTTATTTATGTGTTTTGTATTGCCAACATTGTACTGCCGAAAAACTGGTGTTTATATGTTAGCGATAATCGGGACTATTTTTTTCGGTGAAATTACATTAACCTGTGTTAGTATGCAAAAAATTACGGCGATTGGAGCGGTAGTCGCTGATCTTAATATTTACCAAATAAATATATTGATTAGTATGAAGTTCGGTACTTTACAATCTTGCTACAAGCCTGAGAGAAGAAGAATATTGTATTTAATTTTCGTTCTTTTTATTTTGTTGTTGTTTATGTATTGGTTAGTTTGTTTATGTTTCTTGTTGCAAGTATGTAGGCTAATATTATTTGAAGTTATTATTTATTCAAGTAGTATAGGCAAGTTTTGAAAAGTATTTCTCTTTCACGGGAGTGATTTAGTAAAATAAATAATTAGTGTTTTGTTTAAAAATAACCAAGTTTCGTAATCTATAAGCGGCTTACACTCGTTATTCAGTAGTTTTTATTGAACAGTTTGATATATTATATGCCAACTTCGATATGCACAAATCGTACACAATAAGTTAATTTAAGGTATCTATGAGTCAAAGGCCGACCTCGCAAATCAAGAATTTCACATTATCAACGTATTCTGCTCATCCTCCTGAACAAAAATATATATGGTTTTAGGGGGTGCAAATGACAAATAACATGGTTTTAAAGGGAATATTCATAAACAAATCAAATCATATCAAATCAAATCATCTTTTATTGCATTTTCTTTACAATTCAACATCGCATCGCAATCGTCAAGAAACCCCTTATAATTATAGTTATAAGCAACCCCTTATACATTCACACACACAGTCAAACTTACATCTTCATACATTCTCTCAAACACATTCTCACTGACCTCAGATCCTATGCTCTCATAAATCCCAGCGGCTCATCATGAATTCATCGACAGAGTAAAACGCTCTAGACACCAGTAGGCGTCTTAGACGAGTTTTAAATTGATTTTGATTGTTGGAATTCTTTATACTTTCAGGGAGCCTATTGATCAGTTTGACACCAACTTCTTGAGGTAGATGTTGCGACAGCGCCAGTCTGTGATGCTGAGTTCGATAGTTGTCCCTGCCTCTTGTTTCATATTGGTGAACGTCCCTGCCACGAATCAGAGTACACCTTGATCTGCAGTACGTAATCACCTCAAAAATGTAGAGGCAGGGCAAAGTCATAAATCCAAGCTCCCTAAAAGATTCCCTACACGACTCTCTGAAACTCAACTTTTGTATGATTCTGACAGCCTTTTTTTGAAGTCTGAATACTCGTTCCAATCTATTTTTGGCACAGCCTCCCCAAAGTCTTACTCCATACGCAAAGTGTGGATGGATAAGGCCATAGTAGGCCATTTTTAAAAACTTTGGGGGAACATAACTTTGCTAGGTTGCGCAAGGCATATATACCTGCGGAAACTCTAGCACATATGTGGTCGATGTGGTCGTCCCAGGTCAGCCCTCTGTCAAGGAACATTCCCAGAAACTTTGTAGAGTATGTTTCCTCTAAAAGGACATTATCTACAAATACAGCTGGCCCATCCGAACGTGTATTCTGCCGAATGCAGAAATGTACAAAATTTGATTTGGTTTGATTTGTTTTCAAGTTCATTTCAGAAAAGAATTGAATACATGAATTCACTTCAACAAACGTTGTGATTTCCAGTTCTTGCAGTGTTTTGCTTTTAAAACAGAGAGTCGTGTCATCAGCATATTGAACTAGTTTCCCATGTTGGATCACCGAGTTCAATCTACTGACATAAATCAGGAATAAAAGAGGCCCAAGGATAGATCCCTGAGGGACACCATGAGGCATTTTGATTTTGTTAGATGTGACGCTCGAAATCTCCACGCTCTGATCCCGCTCCTTTAGGTAAGAAGCAAGCCACAGCTGCGGGAGTCCCCGAACGCCACATTTCTCCAACTGGTGCAGCAGTGTCTCATGATGCACACAGTCAAATGCCTTGGACAGGTCAAGAAATATGCTAAGCACATGTTCTCGCCGTTCCAATCCATCGACAACATTTTCCAAAAGGTTGTTCACAGCGTCAATTGTGGATTTGTTTTTTCTGAATCCAAATTGCTCTGGATTCAGAATCCGCTTGTTTTCTAGAAAGCTTTCAAGTCTTTCATAGAAAATTTTTTCAAAAATTTTGCTGAACACCGGAAGAATTGATATGGGCCGATAATTGCTTGGAATGTAAGGATCGTCCTTCTTGAAAATTGGAATGACTTTGGCTGTCTTCAAAAGAGAAGGAAAAGTTCCAGATTCGAATGAGGAATTTATCAGTTTTGTGAGTGGTCCTAATAAGTGCCTGAGGCACCGTTTAAGTAACCAAACTGACATCCCATTTGCGTCACCTGTTTTCTTCGAATTCAGTCCCTGTATGACACGTGCTATCTCATCCCCACACACAGGAGGCAGAGCCATGGACGCAACCGGCTCCGGAACACGCCTTCCACAAGATTGAGTTTCCGTGAATGACGGATTCATTGAGGCAACAGAAGAAAAATATTTATTGAATTCATTTGCCACTAGTAATTGATCTTCAACAATTGTGTCATCAACTTTGATCACAAATGATCTGGAACCCTTGTCCTTACTCGTATCTCGAGAAGAATCATTAATAATTTTCCAAGCTGTCCTTGAAAAATTTTTACATTCACCCAAGGCTCTATTGATGTCATAGGCTTTAGCCGCTCGTATGACTTTCTTGTAGATCCTCCGGTATGTTCTAAAAAATTGTTTAAAAACGTTCATTTTCAGATTCAATAAAGATTTTGTGAAAGAATTTTAGTTTTTCTCGAGATATGAGAATGCCCTTGGTCAACCATGAAATTTTCTGAGGTTTGGTATTGATTTTTGTTTTTTTTAAAAGGACACGCAACATCTAGATAGTAATTGAAAGCATTACTAAATGCCCGATACATGTCATTGACGTTTTGAAAGTTATTTAAAAAGTTCCAAGATTCATTTTTTAAAAGTTTGTTCAGATGGCAAATGTTTTGAAAATTACAAACTCGTGAAATTTTGAATTTTGAGTTTGTAGTTTGCATCCATGAACCACTATCTCCTGCGCAAAATGGTCAGAGACCGCCGTATTCAAAACAGAGACTGTGGTGTCAGAAATGTTGGTAATGACGTTGTCGATGGCAGTACTCGACGTCGCGGTCACTCGTGTCGGTGTATTCACGGACCAATTTAAGTTAAAAGATCTTAGAACATCGCGAAGCCGCTGGGTAAGGGGGTTGGTGTGGTCCATTACATTGATATTAAGATCACCAACTAATACGAAATTCATTGAATTTTGAGAAAGACGATTTAAGAGATGCTCAAACTTTTCAAAAAAAGAATGTTCACAGCCATTTGGGAGACCTGTAAAGTCCAATAACCGTTAATTTACCAAAAGAGTTTGACGAGACTTTGATACCTACGGCCTCAAAATCCAAGTCCAAACTGTTGTCAATTTTAAAAGATTCGATTTTTGACGATTTTTTCACAAAAATTGCCACACCACCCCCTTTAAAATGATTTCGACAAAAATAGTTTGCCAATTCGAAATTTTGAATTTTGAAGATATCGATTGATTCGGGCTTGAAACCATGCTCCGAGACAACCAGCACATCAGGTTTAAGCTCTTCACACAAAAGCGCCAATTCGTAAACCTTGTTAGTCGCAACTTGAGCGTTCTGGTGAATTACTTTAAGCTTGTGATTTGAAATTTTTTAATTTTGAATGTTGAGATTAGAAATATGAGCATTTTTTGATGTTGGATCCGAGGTCCTCCCTAGGTTGGTTCCGCACTAGGTTGGTTCCGAACACAAACAGTTAAGTTTTTAATGTTCTGTTTGTGTGCTGCGTCTGGATATCTGTTTAATTCAATACTATCTGTGGCCGTGACTGATGGCGTATCTGTTATCTGAACGCTCTGGGACAGAAGTCGGTGCTTCACAAGATATCGTGTACCGTAGTTTTTATCAAGTGACAATCATGGATCAACTATCCACTAGTTTGACGAATTGAGTGTTTTGTCGGGCATGTTTACGTTTTGACTGAAATAAGATTATTTCATTTTTAATAGAACATGGAATTTTTAATAATGAGTGTATTTATTCGTCGTGTGATCGCGTATTGTTTTTGAACCAGGAGACTTTGATGTTTCGTTGTGACAGAAAAATTTGTAAAAGTAGTAAAAACAAGATTTAAATGTTGTAATTTTAAAAAATCGGTCTGGGCAGGTTTCTGTTTTGAAAGAACAGGCTTAGACATAAAAACATATTTTGGTTTGGTGACCACATTGTTGCATTTGAAGCCACTGAGACAACGCTATATTTCGTTAGAGTTTGGCGTTTCCGCACATTCTGTGGTGGACTGATGTTCTTTCTGCTGCGTGTTTCCATCACATTTCAACGATGTTGAAGAAAATTGGCGGTTCTCTGACAGTTGTTGAAATTGATGAGGCCAAATTTGGAAGGAGAAAATACAGTTGCGGCAGAAGAATTCAGGGATAGTGGGTTCTTGGGGGAATCGAAAGGCAGAGCAGAGATTTCTTCCTTTTTTCTGTTGAACAACGTGACAGGGACATCCTGCTTGTCATAATTAAACAATGGGTTCTGCCAGGTATGACAATTGTTAGCGACTGTTGGAAGGCCTACAACTGTCTCGGTGACTGACGAGAATTCAGGCACTTCTCTGTCAATCATCAAATCAAATCAGATTTTTAATTGCCGGAACATTCTACATCGCATGGCAAAAGTCAACTTTTTACTTGCTAGAATTTTTTCATACACCCCACAATAGATCTCATTCAAACATTCAATTTACATACATCCATTCATTCGCCAATGATTCCCACTTCCAGCGACGGATTTAGTCAGTCTTTTTAATTGGTGGTCTCCTATGCTATAAACTCGTCTACATTTTAAAATGTTTGTGACACTAAAAAGCGTTTCAAACGAGTTTTTAACACCTTGGGTGTTGGAGCGTTTTTTATTGAATTTGGTAATTTGTTGACGAAATGAGCACCTGCCTGTGAAGGCAAGCGTTCATAAACCACCGTCCTGTGTCTACCAGTTCGGTAGTTATCTCTGCCTCTAGTCTCAACACATGTATGTCTTGGCCATTCGTCATGGTACATTTAGAAATACAAAACAGAGTTGTTTCCAAGATGTAGAGACTAGGCAGCGTTAACAGTTTTTTGAAGGCTTCCTTGCACTACTCTCTAAATTTCAACAGAGCGATAATGCAGATCGCTTGTTTTTGCAGCTTGAACTCTGTCATAAATTGATTGTTTGCACAAACTCCCCACAACACCAACCCGTAAGTGAGATGGGGATAATCAAGCCATAATACGCCATCATCAGAACCTGACTCGGGCAGTATTTGGCTAGAGACCTCAAAACATAAATGCCTGAGGTCAATTTGGAGCAAACGTGATTGATGTGATTATTCCAAGTCAACCCTCGATCTAGGTAGATTCCCACGAATTTCGAGCAGAAGACTTCTTCCAGCATTGTATCAGCCAACATAACAGCTGGCTCGTCATGCCTGTCTACTGATCGCAAAGCAAAATTTTGAAAATTAGATTTTGCAGAATTTGTCTTAAGATTGAGGCTGTTGAAATGTTGGACGCAGTTGTTGATCTCAACAAAACTCTACTGTTCCAGAATCAATTTGGTAGTGAAACAGAGAGTCGTGTCATTAGCACACTGCACAAGTTTTCCGTGCAGAAGTGATGAACCTACATAATTGACATAGATCAGGAAGAGAATTGGACTGAGAATTGAGCCCTGTGGGACACCATAGCTCAGGTGAATTGGTTCAGATAATTTGTTTGAGATCTGGACAATTTGAGTTCTGTGGCTTAAAAATGACCTGAGCCACTGGAGAGGCACGCCTCGGATCATTCATTAACTTTGTTGACCCTGATACTAGAGAAAATGTATAAGTAATTTTTATATTCTTAGGTATGGCCCTGCTCCCCTAAAAACAATAAAGCATAAAAAGTTTCAAATTTAACCCTAGAACACTACCGTGTTTTGAAATTCCCTTGTTTACTACTGATATGTAAATTTTACGTGGCATACATGTATTTTTATGTGTTTATTTTTTTGTGTTATTTTTATGTGTATTTAGGTTATGTGAAGGTTTATTTGCATGCCTGTGTGTTGTGTTTGTGTATTTTCTTGCCTATGTGCTTGCTTAAGGTAGGGATACGTGTGTTAAAGCATGTGAGAGTGTGTATGCGTATGAATGCTCTGTGGAATATTTGCTGGAATAGGACTAAAAAATAAAACAGTTAAATTATTAAGTGACATTATTTTTCTTCATTTACATTTACATACTAGTTGAAAAACAATAAATTTTAAATCTTGATGCATACTTCTATAGATTTTTGCGTAATAAACATGTTAAATGCAGTCTGGACATCTTTTACGTTGATGTTCGCCACATATAGCTTGTCCACAATGGCAGTAAGTTGTAGTTATTCTGGAAAAAATATAATATCGTTAAAATCAAAATATGATTTTACAAATCATACTTAAAATAAATGGCAAACGTTAAAATCTTTCCTAAAAATGTATGCTCAGATTTAATTACTCAACATGACAGGGAAAACATATAGTAGCTAGCATACTAATGTGGATTATAATGTTTTACATCCTAAATATAATGACATATATAATAAAACATAAATAATTACTTGCTTTTCTAGTAGTCACTAAATGAACAGTACTTTCGAGGTCCTTGTTGATCAACTACTGCAGGTTCTTGATGCTGTCCCAAAACATTGTCAATACATCTTTTCAAGTAAACAGATAGATTTCAGTTCATAAGTCTAGATTGTTGAGTGAAAAACGTTAACTTTTCATGCAGACTCAGCATAAACTCCAGTCTTGATTTTGGTTTTTCTTTTCCAGTGTGATAGCTTCATTCCTTGACACATCTGATCGAATGTGTCAGCGCTTCCTTTTGTTGAATTGTACGTCATAATAGCGTCTGGTTTTCCAGAGTCCTCACTGACAGCACCTGGATGCATTGCAGAGGTCAAAGAAACGATCTTGTTGTTTCAGTTTATAAGAAACAGCTGTCATGTAACCTGAAACAGGAAGAGGCTACTACCAATAGCCCGATTTCTGTAATTAATATCTGTGAACTCAACCGGTAGTTCCTTCTTGTTTTTTTAATGGCAGGTATGAAATCAATGGCAGGATTGACAAAATTCGAGTTTCATATTACTAACCTATTGTATCGTCCTCAAGAGTAAAAAAATTTAAAGAGATGAATATGAAGTAACGAAGTTGTAAAATATTTTTTTAAAGCGGAACTACTTTTCTCTTATGTAGAAATATTTCTTTGTTTTTCATCTGCGCTTGCGTAACGTGATATTGTGGTAATGAATCAATTGTGCACCTTGTGAGACAATGAGAATACCTCTTCACCTAGATTACACTACTTTTTGTAGTCTGGGTGTCTCTGAGGTTGAAATGATGCAGGGCGTTTCGTTTTGAGCTTCTTTGTTCTTCATCACCGACTATTTTTGGATCCTTCAGATGAACATGATTACAAAGTTTAGGAGTCAAGTCTGCAACAGCATCAGATTTTTGATGCAGCACATGAGAGGAAGGTGAACTGGAGCTAAACCAAACAATCGGTATTGAATCAACGTTGTATTGGTCACGAATGATGTTTGCTTTCTTGTTATCTTGAAAATTAAAAATCAGAAATTGTGAATTTAGAGGGATTTTGGCTCTAAAGAACGACGGTATTGTTATTACAACAACTGTTTGAGAATATAGTTCATGTTGGCCTCACATGAGTACCTTCAACCATCAGTATTAGCTGCGTCGGAATGCCCTAGATAATTCTGAGCAATTCTGGATCAACTTCATTCTCTTTAATATTTTAGTATAATGATCATTCAGTCTTAGGAAAATAAAAAAACATGAAAATTACCTAAGTGTCGGGTGCCGCCTCTGACTGAAGAGGACTTGAGGTGATTTGAATTTGATATTTAGATACTTTCTTGAGGGGTGTTTTCTTTTGCTGGCAGCAGTGCAGGTTGGTGAACTTCGCATTGACATTTAGGGAAATTTCAGATCAGTATTTTCCCGTTATCAGATAGTCAATAGTCAATAGTCAGTAGTCAAAAGTTCTTTATTTACATCAGCATAAAGAAGTGTAATGGCGTCAAAATTTACAATGAATTAAAATCCAGGTCTCTTGCTTTACAATGTACTGTTTACAGAGTCAAAAAATTCTGTTATGGTGTAAAAGGGTCTCTCCATGAGCCAGTCTTGAAAGCTTTTCTTTCCCCGTTATCAGATAGTCAATAGTCAATAGTCAATAGTCAGTAGTCAAAACAGCATAAAGAAGTGTAATGGCGTCAAAATTTACAATGAATTAATATCCAGGTCTCTTGCTTTACAATGTACTGTTTACAGAGTCAAAAAATTCTGTCATGGTGTAAAAGGGTCTCTCCGTGAGCCAGTCTTGAAAGCTTTTCTTTAACTCATTCCCTCCAAGATTTTTCAGGTTGAGAGCTAGGGTGTTGAAGATTTTTCTTCCCATGTAGGATGGTTTCCTGCTGTACCGTGTAGTATGGTGTCCAGGAAGGAGGTAGTCAGTTGCTCTCCGGGTGTTGTGGGAGTGAGTATCCTTAGCTCTTGGTAACTCCATTTCAACTGTCTGGACAACTACAGACAGAGTAGATGTACAGTGCTATGACAGTCATGAGTTTTAAAGTCTTAAAAGCTTCTCTGCAGCTTTCAAGTGGTCCCAGATCTGCCAGTGTCCTTATTGCCTTTTTTTGGAGGAATAAGATCTTGCTAAGATTATGGGCAGATGTTCCTCCCCATACTGATATACCATACCTTATATGGGATTCAAAAACAGCATGGTAAGTTGTCTTTGCCGCTTGCAGTCCTCCTATCCACTTAATTCTTCTTACTGCGTAGATTCCAGATCCAAGCTTTTTGGTCAAACTGTTAATATGATCAGTCCAGGTAAGATCACCATCAATCACTATGCCTAATAGTTTTGATTGTTTTTCTATTGTGATGTTTTGAACGTTAGGCACTTGATCTTGTCTTCTGCTAAAATTAATTTGGGTGGTCTTTGTTGGATTAATTGCCAGGTCATTTTTCAGGCAGTACTGCAGAGTTTTGTTTGTTGATGTGACAATGTCTGCATGCAGGCGCAGTGTGGAGTCATTTTTTATAAGAAGGGTTGTATCATCTGCATACATATAGTTTTTACATTGTCAGTGTTGATATAATGTGAAAAATCATTACTAAAAAGTACAAACAAAAATGGACCCAGTACTGAGCCCTGTGGGACTCCTCTTTGGATCTGTAAGTACAGCTTTGTCCATTTGCAGTTTTCTTTAGGCTACTTCAACAATATGCTTGCGTCCCTCGAGATAGCTAGCCACCCAGTCATTTGCTCTGCCTTGAATCCCTAGTGCGGACAGTTTCTTAAGAATCAGCTCATGCCCCAAGCAGTCAAAAGCTTTACTGTAGTCTAATAGGACTGCTGATACATAATTATTGTCTTCAAGTTAGTCGACGACGTATTCAGTAAGGCTTGTGATGGCATTGATTGTAGATTTTCCTCTGAGGAAGCCGTGCTGACTTTTTGTTATTAGGTCATAGTGTTCAAGGTGGACCAGCATTCTCGAAAGTGCAATCTTCTCTATGATCTTTGAAAAGGTGGAGATCAGTGAAATTGGGCGATAGTTTTCTGCTTTGGTTGTGGAGCCTTTTATGGAGATGACGTTGAATGGTTGGTTTGAGAAAGCACTGATTACGTTTATTGCGAGTAAAGTAGGACACTAAATAAAATGGCTGTTACAGTGCTAAAAAGATAACTACTTTCTGCATTAGGTGACATTTGGCAATGGTGTGTCAGTCACGGTGTATTAGTCCTGTAAGTAGGTAGAAATTATGTATTTGATAGTTTCTTCAGACTGCTGGCACTAGTTTTTAAATTGTATTTTTTTTAAATCGTTTACCAAACTCTTTACATTTTTTTAATATGTGTTTCAAAAGTTAGTATATTGAGAACATATTAATATGTTTAAAATGTGTTCAAAATGTTATTAGTATATTGACAACACATTAGGGATATACGACCAAGCCATAGAGATATCACATCTCCTTTCCATAAATATAATATTAGCCAAGTATAGATAGTGCAAGTTATTGTTTATGTTAACTGTCAGTCTTACAGGATTAATCTGTAGTTTTAACTAACTCAATGATGTTGTTTTCCAAACAGCCACAGCCATGCCTGATAAAAATAATGATGTTGAAAATGATAAATATGTAGAAAAAAGCAGAAGTGGTCAACCAAGAAAAGAGAAATTGAGGGGTAAAAGCGATATTAACAAAAACACAAAATATCGAAAGAAAGTAGAACGAATTCCTAAACAGAAGAACCAAACTCAGAATAAGAAGCTGGAACGAAGTAAAGCGAATACTGATGTTGGTGACATTGAGTCTGAAATTGATACTGAAAATGAGGAGGTAAGATTTGCGTAGGCCTACAACATTTAAACATTAGAGATTATGTATAAAAATGTAATATTTGTGTTATTGTACTCCCATCATTTGTGTCTATGTGTTTGTTTCAGAAAAAGCTCTGTGATTGTACATAAATTTAAGTTAGGTAAATCTATATGGGGTGTCTAAAATGTCTGGAACACCTTAATATTTTTAAACCATAGCCGATAAAATCTACAAACTTTGCACAACGTTATAGAGCTATCTTAACTAATTTTGTGCGCAATAACCATCACACACGCTTGTCTTATGGGAGTGTCTAGGAAATTGTAAATGCAAGAGTAGACCCTCTATTACTTTTTCAGGTCAATCATTTTAAAGGTCTTTATTATTAGAAAAATGGCACAAACCACATATCATAAATTTTATTAATTACAAAATGGAAGCTGTTGAAATAATGTCACTATTAATCATGTAAACGGCTGCCATTTTGTATAGAATAAATGTTTTAGGAATATCTTATAAGAAAATAGAGCACTCTTAGTATTCAATTTGGATTTTTGTAAAGATATTCAAACTTTGAATATTGAATTTTGGTTAATAAAAGAAATATTTGGGTGTTGTGGGAAAGTCAAATATCGATCTTATTCAAACAAGTTCACTTAGACTTGCATTTAAGATATCTGATATGCTCCTCCCCTCAAGCCGTCCTCCCAATGCGAGAGTTGATAGTTATTGCATAAAAAAGTTAATGAAGATAGTTGTGTTATATTGTGTAAAGTTTGTAGATTTTATTTGCTATGTTATTCAGCATTATATAAACAATGGTTTATAAAAAATATTTTAAATTTACATACTCTTTCTACGATTTAATAACTTTTTAATAATAGGAAATCTCAAGAATATTTTATAAACTTTAGGCATCAAAACTATTAAAAGTTTATTTTAAAATTAGTTGTTTATATTATTTTATGTTTTATAATTTCTACCCCTGTGTGGAAACTGTACAATAATAATAATATCTTTATTGTCATATTAATATATTACAATCATTGACTAAGTCCAAGTACAGCAGTTTATACAGAAACATGTCAAGTCAAAATTTAATCTGTGTTGACTAATTAACTTATTATAGGCTACTAATAGATCAATAAAACTTAATAATCTACAACGTACAAATTAAAGTTTAAAATGTTATGAGTAAAGATGAATTATTATTAATTAAAAGACCCAGAAACTAAAAAATATCTGATTCAAACAACAGATATTCTACCACTACACTTTGTAGATAGTACTCTTTTCAGTTAAAACATACTAAACATCAACAGGTCAACATCTTAATAAATAAATATTGTAGATCAAGTATACAATATATAAATAGTTTTAAAAACGCAACAATTAACAACCAATAACCACACACAATGAGAAAACAGTTTGACAACTTATTAAAATGTATTAAAAACACAAGATCATTAGAACTTACAAAAACTAAATGTAGTTGAATCATTTTTACATGATATATTATATTGCAATATTATAAATATTGAGTGAACAAATTAGAAACTATTGCCACTTGCAAAAATATCTTGTATTGCATAAAACGGATTTTCCAAAAGCCAGGTATATAATTTATACAAAAGCCAGGTATATAATTTATACAAAAGCCAGGTATATAATTTATACAAAAGCCAGGTATATAATTTATACAAAAATATATTTTTAGGGTAACTGTTTATTATAGGGTCTAATTTATTGTACAATTTAAGTGTTAAAATAAAATGAATGTTTAGTGTATTATTAGTATGGATATTATGGTTGAAGGTTAAATTATATGAATTGTTGAGAGCATACACAGTTAGGTCAAACAGGCATAATGTATTAATAGTTTGTATTTTAAGTTTTATATTAGAGGTTGATAATGAGTTAAGTGACTGGCACCAGTAATTCTCTTACAGTTGTTTTTGGATTATTAAAATTCTACTGATTTAAGTATTGTATTAAAAAAATTTTGTCAACAAGTAATTATTTGGCTTACTTTGCAGCAAGACATTGGCTATTTGAGTACTGTGATGTCATAAGGTGTAAAGAGTTTCATGGTCTATGTAATTATGTATATATTATATATCGCTTATCATAATTGTTTATTGGTAATTTATTGATATTTATTGTTAATTATATTTGTGTATGTATTGTGGTGTATAATTTATTTATTTTGTGTGTTTGTTTATTGTATGTAATTTATTTTCTGAATTGTATTATTGCATAAATATTTTTTTGTAGATACCCAAATGGCGGCTCAAAGTAATATATGATGCTAGACTCTCGTAAATGTGAATTTATTGTTTATTTTTTCAATTTACTAACTGGCCACACTACTTGTAAAAGTGGTCAGTCAATTTCCAAAAATGATAATGTTATAATTATGTTTATATTGATTGGAAATAAATTCATTTATTCATTTGTTCCACAATATTAAACCATATCTAAAAACAGGTAGAAAAAAAAGCAAAGTAGGTTGCTCTAATATAGTTTTGTGGAACACAAGTAATTAGGCATCTCAATAAATAAACAAATCTTGAGAAACAAGTAGCTATATTTTAAACATGTGTTGTCCATGTTAAGTGATTGTCAATGAAAATTCCATTAAACTTTACTGAGGAAGAGAAATATACCTCAATGTTTACTGTAGGTCTTATGCTAAAATCTGTATTTTGGGTCTTTTCCTCATTTAAAAGAAATCCATTTGCTTGGAACTGAACAATTCCTTATTGTAACTTCATATAATACTTTATGTTCATCCAAACTATTTGAAACATTAAACATCATAGTGTCATCTGCATAAAGAATTGTTTTTGTCATGACTGAAAAAAGGAGATAATTTATTACAATTAAAAGGAGAAAGGACCAAGTGCAGAGCTCTGTGGAACTCCTTACTCTACCATACCTTCATTTAACCATTTACTTCAAAAGTACTTTTTGTCACCTATTAGTCAAATGTGAGCAAAGAATTTTTTAACATGATCCCCTAATTCCATAATGTTCTAGTTTCAAAATTAGGTCAGGGTTATTAACGCAAACAAAGGCCTTACTCAGGTCACAAAAGATTGCCTGAGCTCTTTTGCTTTGCACTCATAAGCCTGAATGACACCTTTGACTAGGTTGTCAATAACCAAACTGAGATGATATATTACAAATATTATTTACTTTAAAAAAGTGGCTCATTTGATCATAGACTACTATTTCTATTAATTTAGATTAAACTGGTATAATTGAGATGGGTCTATAACTTTCAGGGTTCTTTTCTGGCCCCTTGTAAATAGGAGAGATCCTGGATATTTGTAATTGTTCTGGAAAAAACCCCCTTCAGCCAAACACTGCTACATTATGACAGTCAGAATCAGAATACTTTATTCGTGAACTTAGAGTACAGAATAGGCGTCAAAACATTACAGAGATTTAAATAAAAGTATATATAGTTGTTGAGCTTTAAGGCACTGTCGGTGGTGATGGTTACGACTACGAGGGTTGTGTAGCTCTCACTGGAATACCGGTGATGTTCTCCAGTTCATGAACTCCTCAACTGTGTAAAATGGTCTCTCCACAAGCCAAGCCGTTAAGCGTTGTCTGGTGCTGCTGATGCTGGGGCCTTTTATTGTCTCTGGTAGCAGGTTCAGGAACTTCGCTCCCATGTAGGAAGGCTTATCTTCAAAAAGAGTTAGATGATGGACTGGAAGTGTGTAATTCATAGCCTGTCGGGTGTTGTGGCCGTGCCTATCCATACCTCGTTGGAGCTGTAGCCTGCTTGCGTAAGTAGCCACAGCTAGGATGTACAGACTTGTAATCGTTAGGATTTTTAGTTCACAGAATTTTGGTCTGCAACTGTCTCTCTTTCCAATATCTGCTAATATTCTTATTGCTTTTTTCTGGTGGATAAGCACACGTCCGATGTTGGTTACTGACGAGTTCCCCCATACTTCAAGGCCATATCGAAGATGTGATTCAAACAGTGAGTGGTATGCAATCTTGGCTATGCTGGTGTCACTTATGGTTTTTATCCTCCTTATCACGTAGATGCTGCTACTCAGCTTACTACACAGGCTGTCAATGTGGGGGGTCCATGTCAGTTTCTGGTCTATTATTAAACCTAAATACTTGGTTTCTTCTGGGCCTTCGATGTCTGGGATCCTGCTTACCCCACCATTTCTCCTGCCAAAGACCAGTTGTTGTGTTTTTTTCTTCATTAACTACTAGGCTGTTGTTTTGGCAGTATTGTATTGCCATGTTAATGGAAACTAACGAGCTGATTTCAAGGGCTTCAGGGGTTTTTTCTCCAAGGAGGAGTACGGTGTCATCCGCATACATTAGAGTCCTGCTGTAGTCTTCCAAATATCGAGGGAGATCATTTGTAAACAGGATGAAAAGGATGGGGCCCAGCACAGAGCCCTGTGGAACTCCCCTCACTACAGGCAATGACTTTGATCTTACTGTTTGTGTAGATCCCTTTTCAGTGCATTTAAGTTCAACCATCTGACTTCTTCTTCCAGTTAAATAGCTCTTGAACCAATCTGCAGTTTTCCCACTAAACCCAATTTTTCTCAACTTGTTACACAATTGTGTATGATCTAAGCAGTCAAATGCTTTGCTGAAATCAAGTAGAATAAATTGCGGTTGGTGTGTTTCCTTCTTCTAGATTATCTATTACATATTCAGTTAGAGCTATTATGGCAGATGTGGTTGATTTTCCCTGTACAAATCCATGCTGATGTGGTGTGAGCAGTTGATTGAGTGATAGGTGTTGAAGAAGTCTGTTTAGTACTATTTTTTTGAATACTTTGGAGAATGTGGGAATTAATGAGATTGGGCGGTAGTTCTTTGGGTCCAGATGGTTTCCTTTCTTGAATTTTGGGTAAACTTTTGCAATTTTAAGCCCACTTGGAAAAACTCCTTCCTGGAAAGAGCGGTTGATGATGTATGTTAACGGTCCAGCAAGTTCTTCTTTGCACTTTTTTAGTAGACTGGCGGATATATCATCTACTCCAGCAGATGTTTTATTCTTTAGGCTGTTGATCACTTGAGTCAGTTCTTCTTTTCATTCATTTCTCATTTCTTTATTGCCAAGAAAACAATCATTACATAATTGTACAGGCAGAGTCAAAAATACAATAAAATAATCATTAACTAATTATAGCATAAAATTCATCAACACTATAAAAAACTATTGTCTGTTAACAATCTTTTAATACAGCATTTAAAACTTTTCGATGGTAGATTTTTAAAGTATAATGGCAGATGATTATATAACTTAATGGCAGTATATTTAAAGCTATTTTGTGTTGTACTGTAGGATACTAAATCATTTCTTAGTTCCTGCCTATTTCTAGTTTCATAACTGTGGTAATCACTATTAGATTTGAAAAGATGTATGTTCTGTTTTACATAAATAAGGCACTGATAAATGTAGATACATGGAATTGTCATAATTTGTAACTTAATAAATAAATTCTTACAATGGGATCTAGTTGGAGCTTTACAAAATCAATCGAACTGCCTGCTTTTGCAAGACAAACAGACAATGAGAGTAAGAGCAGTTGGCCCAAAAGATGGCACCATACATTAAAAAAAGAATGTATATAACTATAATAAATTAGAAGAAGATACATCATTAGAAACTGTGTAATTTAATTTTCTTAACATAAAGATACCTCTAGTGATCCTGGGTAAAATATAATTAATGTGAGAGAACCATTTTTAAATCAGATTGCAACAGAACACCAAGAAACTTAACAGACTGAATCTCTTTACATCTATTTAAAGACATTGCTAAATCTTGTGTCTTTTCTAAATTTTAGAGACAGACTGTTAACATTGCACCAATCCGAGAGTAAACCAATCTTAAAATTAAAAATATCCAGTGATTTTGTCTTCACAAAGTAACATTTAGGCAAATATCATCAGCATACAAGTGACACTGTGTATTATCATCATCTAAAATAGCTGGCAGATCATTAATAATATATGATAAACAAAAGTGGTCCTAAAATAGATCCTTGCGGAACACCATTAACAACATCCCAAAAACTAGATAACGACCCATTAAAACACACACACTGAGTTCTATTACTAAGATAGGACTCAAATGAAAGACAAAGACATCTGATCAAAACCCATATGTTTTAAGCTTAACCAACAGTGATTTATGCTGCACTGTGTCAAAGGCCTTTGAGAGGTCAAAGAACCTTGATTCCACACAAAGCCCCTTCTCCATGCCATCAGACAAGCCTGAAAAGAAAGGCACGAACCGCATCACAAGTGGTGCGATTCCTTCTAAAACCAAACTGCTTGGCTGAAAGCAAAAACAATTTCGCTCCAAGTAATTAATAATTTGTAGGCTTATTAACCTCTCAAAAACCTTCGAAAAAAAACAGGTACAAGGGACACAGGTCGAAAACTATGATACTCATCCTTACTGCCCTTCTTATAAACAGGAATCACCTTACTTATCTTCAGTTTATCAGGAAAAATAACCTACATCTAAACATGAATTAATAACATTACATAAAACTTCAGAAAATATAATAACTGCTTATCTTTAAGATTTAGAATTTAGATAAAAGACATCCTGACTATTACTGCTACTTAAAGAATTTATAGCTGAGAAAACATCATCTTCAACACTTACATGAGTAAACGAAAAAACAGAAGTCACATTATTATAAACATTTGACAGATAAAAAACTAACATTAAAAATACTATTTGGTATATTACTGACTAGATCATTAATACTGTTGATAAATAATTGTTGAAACCTGTAGCAGTTAAATTAATACTATTATTGGTATTGGCTTTAGCCTTACTATTGACAGTGAGGTTATCTTTGACAATGTTCCAAAGTTGTTTAGGTTTGTTGGAAGAGTTAGCCACCAATGAATTATTATAACTGAGTTTAGCTAATCTAATCTCCTTGCGGTAAATGTTTTTCAACCTTTTATATGCATCCAGGAAATATTGAGAATTTGTATCCTTACTTAAATAATAGTAATGTAGACAGGATTCCTTAAGAGCTATTAAAATCAGGAGAGTACCATTTATTAATATTAGAATTTACACTAGATCTTTTTTTGACAGTTTTAATTGGAAAAGTTAAGTTAACTACCACATTAAATAAATTAAAAAACAACAAAAACTTATCACTAGCAGCTGAATAGCTGTAAACAGGTAAACCAGTTCATGGTATTCAAAATTTCTCAAAAAGGTAAGAGTTTTCTTTATCTTGAACCAACCTAGTAAGAGATGTTGTCCTACCCTCCTCCGAAACTGTAGACAGCTCCATGGAAGTTGACACCGCAAAATGATCAGACTCCACTGTAGGAACTACCTTTACCGTCCATCTATCAGGATGAACACTAGTGACAATGTTGTCTATGCAGGTGCCCCTGTTGATGTTCCCAGGACGTGTAATTGAATTATTCAACATGATATTCAACCCGTAACCTCCAACTAAGTTACTTAAACGCCACAGTGTTCCTGTCCTTGGTCTCGAGAAAGTTAATGTTAAAATCAGCACAGATGATCACTTCATGATTCACATGGGAAGCAGTTTGCAATAGATCATCAAATAACAATAAAAACCTGTCAATATCCGTGGTGTTAGGTACTCTGTACAAACAAACAACAAGAGCATTTTAAAGTGTCCACATAAACAGCCGATATTTCAAAGAGCAATTCGACAGCTAACTTATTAATCCAAGGTACTTCATGAAAAGTTAGATTATTTTTAATAAAAATATAGCCGAACCACCATGTGAGTGAATTGTCCTACAGAAAGAGGATGCCAGTACATAGTTAGGCAACTTAAAAAGAGATATCTCGTCCAAAGTGAGCCAATGCTCCGTTATGCAAATTATATCACTATTGTTTGTGTGACCAAGGGCCTCAACTGAGACCGACTTTTCCTCAGTCCATGACAGTTCCAAACAATTAGGTTAAACCTTTCTTACAGTTGGCTCTGGCTATAGTGCAAACTTTGCTATTTACTACAGTTTGGGTTTGCCTAAAAAAACCATACTCCTTACCTTATTATTTTTAGGCTTAGGCTGATTGTATTCACATATTAGTGTTCCACTTGGCCAGAACTCAGAATTTAACACTTTTGAGGCTAACTCCAAAAGGGCAAACCAATTTTATATGATTTATAAGTATCATACTTTGTTTTCAACTCGACACACTCTGAATTGTTAACACCGGCTCCTTCCAAGTAGCTAACTAAATCTTCTTTTTGAACTTCAGGCGATAGACGAGATATAAATATCCAACTCCGTTTTCCAATAGCTTTTAGCTTGCATACATTTGCCTCTTCACTCTTCTTCGTACCAATAATAGGCTTAACATTGTTCCTGCTCATTTGTTAACTGACGAGACATCTCAGGTATCTGACAGCGTACCTCTGTGATTTCTGCAGGCTGATTGTGGTTTTGAGGATTTTGTGCAAGGGTGTCATTAGCTATGTTAACAAAGAACTCATTGAGATGATTAGCAACATTTTGAGGATTGTTGGTTTTGAGGCCATTTATTTCTAGTTTGATTGATTTTTCTGTGTCTTGAGTTGGCTTTCTTTCTCTGTTGATAACCCTCCAAATTGTTTTGGTTTTATCATCAGCTTGCTGTATTTGGACTGCTGTGGCCTGTCGTCTTAGAGTCTTCAGTTTCAGGTCGTAGTCTTTTTTCTTGTTTGACATTGTAATTTTGTCCTCTACTGTTCCGCTCAGTAGGTATTTGTTCTGAGCCTGTAGAAATTCTTGCTTTAGTACCTCAGCTTCGTAGTTTGCTATAGAACTCTGTTTTCTGGTCTTTTTTCTTGACTTTACCATTGGGCAGGATTGGTTAATAGCTCCTGCAATAATCTTGCCTAAGTTACGATAAGCGTCCTCTGGTTCATGTTCAATGAAGACACTTTCCCAGGTTTCATGGGTAAGGATAGATTTTAAGTTCAAAACATTCCTTTGGTTGAATTTCCTAGAATAGAAAGTTTGATTCTGAGCTTCTGGGGCAGAGGTATTTATTTTGCAGAGCTGTGCTGTGTGGTCTGAGAGTCCGGCATTGAGAATGTCAACCTGGATATCATCATTGCCTAGGTTTGTGCAGATACAGTCGATTGAGCTTATTGTAGTAGGTGTTATTCTTGTAGGAAGCAGGGAGAGGTGTGTCATATTGTGGCTAAGAAGAACTTCGTTTAATTTTGTCATTTCAAGGTTTGGCTCCAAGCAGTCAATATTGGTATCGCCTATGAGAATAACTTGATTTTTCCATGTTTGTGCTTTTTCTAGGGTTTCAGAGATGATATCCAAGGACGAGTCCAGGTTTCCTTGGGTTCTGTAGATGCCAACAACGTGTAAGTTTTTCTGGCCCTGTTTTATTTTCACAGATATTAGCTCACACTGTAGTTCGATGCTGAGGTTTGTTATATCTGTAGGTGTAATGGTGTACCTAGCATTGTCATTTTTATAAATAGCTACACCACCTTTTTGGTAGCTGGTTCTACTATATTCTGCAATAAGTGTGTATCCTAGAATATGGGTATTCTGAATTTCTGCCTGCTTTAAGCCATGTTCAGTCACTACAAGGAGGTCTGGTTTAAGGTCCTCCAACAGGTGAGTTAATCTTTCAATTTTATTTGAAAGCCTGTCCATATTTTGGTGAATTATTGTGAGTTGTTCATATTTTTTTTACTTTCTGGCTACATTTTGGTTAAGACTTGTCAATTTGTTGCCTTGTCCCTTTCTTTCTTTATTGAACCAATCTCTAAAAAAGGCCGAATGTTGAAATTTTGTGAGAAATGTTTACTGAGATCTTCTTTTGTATATTGCGCAGTGCATTGGATCCACTTGGTCATCACATCTTCTTTTGTATATTGCGCAGTGCATTGGATCCACTTGGTCAACACATCTTCTTTTGTATATTGCGCAGTGCATTGGATCCACTTGGTCAACACATCTTCTTTTGATGTCGATATATACTGTGTATGTCTTGTTACGGCCACAACACAGTGGGGGTTTGAATTGTAAATTTCCTCTTCATCTTTTGACATTCTTACCACTGCTATGTGGGCGACTTGTTTTCCTTGGAATTCATGGATGGTAGAGCAATTATATCCCCACTTTTTCAGCTCGTGCTTTTCTGATTGTTTGAAAACCAAGATTTGATGTTTTTCTTTATCCACAGGAAGGGTAGCAAAGGTAATTTCTTAAGCTCGTTACTGATGGCATTGCTTGAAGTCATACCCCCTTTGTACATATTGGATAGCAGCTTTGCTACAGTGACAGGACATCTGTAAGTGTGATTGAGGGTTTTTGTGGTTTTTTTCAATGTTCAGAATGTCATAATACATTGCATTGCACTTTGGATTTCTATTTATAAATGGAATTTGGTGCTAGTCTCCAATCAAGATTATCTCTCTTACCTTTGCCAAGGCTGCTGCAAAGAATATTTCTCCGGCATGTGGCATGAGTGCCTCATCAACAATCAGCCTCCTGTAAGTTCCACCTGCATTGAGATGTTGTGTGGAGTGAATTATAAAGGAATGGATGGTGCGGCAGGAATCTTTTAATCTTACAAATTCTTCAGGATGTTTTTCCTTTAGCCTTGAGCGAAAGTCGGTGGCGCCTCAAAGGTACAACTCTTGTAGGTATTATTGATTTTAATATATTGTTAGACATGTTATAAACATCCTTGTTGTCAGACTTGTTCAGTCTTCTGGATGCATTTAAAATCTGGTCATGAGTTAAAGGACTCCATTTAAAACAGTCTATTGTAGAATTTGTATTTTTAAATAAATCCTCACGTGGAATTGTTGGAGTGCCTATTTTTGTTTGATTTGTTTGATACAATCAATAAAATAGTTATTGAAACTATTAGGAGGAATAAATGTTGTTTGCTATACTTTGTGTACCAGATGACTTGTATACCAGTCATGATAATTTTGTTGAGTTTTTGTATAACTCTCTTAAAACATTGAAAGTATCCAGTATAATCTCAAAGAAGGTATGAAAATTCCCTTCTTCTACAGTATTTTTGTTACGATAATAATACACATCAACCCAATGATAAGAACCCAGGTGGTCACACAATTTATGCAGAACTGACTTTGGAAATACCAATTCACAAATTATTTTAGTGTTTATAGGTGGTATTTAACTGTTTTTTGTAACATTATGAACTAACAATAATGCCATAATGGTCTGAAAAAGGAAAAGGGATATGTCACATTTGTGGTGTTGGAAATGGTGTGTTGATGGACTGATAAGTGCATTATCACGGCAATTTCTACCTCTTGTATGTTTGGTATTCGTACATTAAAAATGAAATTGTCTTAAAAGATTTAAGAAAACAATAACAGTTTCAATTTTTTTGGTAATATCGCAATGTATATTTAAATCCTCACCAACAATAATAGTGTAATATGCCACTGAGTAGTGAAATGCAGTAAATATGCAAGTTTTAAAGAAAATCACAGGATCTCCAGCAGTAGAGTGATATAAAGATATAACTATCAATATTAGATTGTCAAAAACAAATGGCACAGTAGTACTCAAGTGGATTTGAATTCACAGCCTCATTTTGATTAAGCCAGTGTTCAGAGATGCAGATTAAATGTATATTTTCTATGTTTTGTAAACAACTGTCAAGTAGCAATGTTTTGTTTTTAAGGGTTTGTATGTTTCGAAAAATTATCTTATTATATATGTTTTTATCATTCTTATTCTTATTATTATTCCCTACTAATAAACTACTCATGTCATCTATAGTTACTGTATTTACATATTTTGACAACTTACCTTAATCATTTATGCTATACAAAACATGCCATTTAGATGTATTTTTATTATTTGTTGGTATTTCACTTTTTCTTTGATTTGGTTGGCCCTGGTCAGGAGTTGATGATGGCATGTGGAAGCACTGAGTTAGTGAGTCTCTTGCTGTGTGTTGGTTTTAACCTGGGGTTTTTTATAGAGGGTGTTCACTAAAGGATGTCACAAACTTCTGTGGCTTATAGTATTCATCATTTCAAACAAATAATTTCATAAAAATATAGGTTGAGAAATGTCTTGTTTTGTCACTAACCACCATTTTGTATTTTTTATAAAAAATGTACTATCTGCAAAACTAGTTAAGCTTAAAAGGAACCAAATTTGGCACATAGGTTTGTGTAGATAAGAGGAAAATTTAAAAAAAATTGTGTTATTTTCTTTAATTTCAACAAAATGGCGTTTTTGAAAATGTTTAATGTCAAATAAAAAAAAATCTAGTTTAGTTATATAAATTAACTAGACAACAAGTATTCGAACAATTTCATTAAAATTGCAATAGTACTTATTTCAACAAAATCCGTCAATTCATAAGCGAGCACGACCACTTTAAAGACACGCTTGCACAAGCCAGGAGCAACAAACAACTGATACCTCTTAACTGTGACATTTTTAGCGTGAGTTAAGGAAATATTAGCCAAGTTTTATTTTGAGTTCAAGAATCAAGAATCTTTATTGTCATCCCACATAACAATGTATTGACAACGTCAGAATAGCACTAGTAGGCCTAAATAAATATATAAATATGACCAACATATAGGAGCACATAAATTAAAAATTAAAATAGCCTACAACAAAACAGTTTATAAATCACATCTATATATATATAAAAGAAAGTCGTGTTAGTTACACTATTTATAAGTCAAGAACGGCTGAACCGATTTGGCTGAAAATTGGTAGAGAGGTAGGTAGCTAAGAACTGGGATAAGGACATAGGATACTTTTTATCCCGTTCCCGTTTTAGGATTCTGCCCCACTGGTCTCTAAATGTTACAGAAATACCCGTAAGAAATGCATTGCAGCGAACATATGTTATTAAGACGTGAAAGAGCCTTTTCAAATTTAATCAGCTGTTCTTTGTAAACATATACAAGGTGTCCAATAAGTCCCGGGTCGGTTAAATATTTTTCAAAATATTTAAAATAGAGCAACAAAACCTTATACAAAGTTACTGGACATAAAAATCTATTTTATCAGATATTCAGTGATCCGCTACTTCCTCTGGGGGGCCGTCCGCTAGGAGTCAGAAGAAAATCTTAAATGTAAGCATAGGTTGATATGCATATCAAATAAAAGGTCTTTATTAGTAGAGTACAGAGCCGCAAACCCGAACTCAAACGGCTGTCATTTTCGACTCGTTTATCCGTCTGAGGTCGGGTTTGCGGCTCTGCACTCTACTAATAAAGACCTTTTATTTGATATGTATATCAACCAATGCTTACATTTGAGATTTTCTTCTGACTCCTAGCTGGCCGCCCCCCTGAGGAAGTAGCAGATCATTGAATATGTGATAAAATAGATTTTTTATGTCCAGTAACTTTGTGTAAGGTTTTGTAGCTCTATTTTAAATATTTTGAAAAATATTTAACCGACCCGGGACTTTTTGGACACCCTGTATAATGCGACAAAAGAAATATGTTTATATCATTTAATTACCATTTTAAATTGCTTTAAATTTATAGTTTGAAAGCATAGAGTAAGTTTAAGAGAAACAGCAAATTTTTTTCAACTGTTTCTGCAATTTTATTTCAAGATGTTTTTTATCCAGATAATAAAATTCAAATTTTAATTTTTTGCAATTGAAAGCAATTATCTCTGCATCTCCAAGTCAGATTATATTATTTGCTATCATCATTTCGACATGCTTTCCATCAAACCCATCTAACCTTTGGCACAAATACAAGGATAATATAGCAGAAGATATTTTACATGAAATTCGTGTCAGTTCAAGACATTCCAATCTTGCAATGAATTAGGAGATACATAATAGGGCCTTGCTCTTGATCGAAGACATGTGGTATCTCATATGCGGTAGTTTATTAGTCAGGTTAGGAATGCCAGTGCCAAATTGTGAAATAAATGACGCATTTAATCGAGAATTGGAACGTAAACGTGAATATGATCACCAGGAATTAGATTTAGAAGTTCAAACGAATGTACCCCTGATGAATCCCCAACAAATGGAAGTTTATGATACATTAATGAAGGCAATTGATGATGGAAATGGTGGTTTCTATTTCCTGGATGCCCCTGGTGGAACTGGTAAGACATTCCTCATTTCAGTAGTTTTAGCCACTGTTCGTGCAAGATCCAACACTGCGGTTGCAGTTGCTTCTTCTGGAATAGCAGCCACATTGCTAAAAGGATGTCGTACGGCACATTCTGCATTAAAATTTCCGTTAAATCTGGAATCTATTGAAGAACCAACATGCAATATGATGGAGAGGAGGAGGAGTCAGCGGAGCACATTTGGTTGGATTGTCCTGCCATCGTAGAGACTAGGAAAAGATACCTGGGAGCATACCTCCTCAGCCCCAAGGACATCAAAGAACAGGAGCCCTTAAATCTGATTGGTTTTTGCAAAAGCCTCGGTTTTTGAGGGCACAAATAAAAGTAAGGGAGGCGCAAAGGTCCTTTTAGGACTAAGTGCGGGGACAAAGTGTCCTCTTCCCTCAGAAGGAAAAAAAAAAAAAAAAAAAAAAAAAAAAAAACGCAATATGGCACACCGCTGTGGCCAAAGTTTTATCAGAATCGAAGATCATCACCTGGGACGAATGCACAATGGCACATAAACGTGCATTGGAAGCACTTAACCGAACATTGCAAGATCTACGTAATGACTCGAGATGTTTTTGAGGCGCAGTGATTTTTCTGCCTGGCGATTTCTGCCAAACATTGCCAGTAATTCCCAGATCGACTGCTGCCTACGAGATAAATGCTTGCCTCAAATCATCGAATCTATGGCACTATGTTAAAAAACTTCAGCTGACAACAAACATGAGAGTTGCATTGCTGAACGATACATCTGCTGAAGATTTCTCTGAGCAATTGCTGACTATTGGTAATGGTCGAGTACCTGTCGACGAATCGAGTGGATTGATTTCATTTCCTCTGAATTTCTATAACTTTGTCTCATCGAAAGACGAAGTCATCAACAAAGTATTCTCAAAGATCATTACTAACCTCAAAAATAATGAATGGTTGAGAGAGCGAGCAATTTTGGCAGCTAAGAATAAAGATGTAGATGACTTAAACTACAAAATTCAGAATGAGATCATTGGTACACTGCATTCTTTCAAATCTATTGACTGTGAAGCGAATGAAAGTGATGCCACCAACTATCCAATTGAATTTTTAACTCCTTGGATGTACCTGGCTTACCACAGCACAATTTACAACTAAAGTTTGGTTGTTGTAATCATGCTTAAAAACTTAAACCACCCAAAACTGTGCAACGGAACACATTTGGTGGTAAGTAAATTGATGAACAATTTTATTTACGCCACAATACTCAAAGGAAAATTCAAAGGTGAGGAAGTTAGTTCTCATTCCGAGGATCCCGATGATCCCAACCGACATGCCATTTGAATTTAAACGACTTCAATTTCTGATCCGTCTTGCATTCGCCATGATTGTAAATAAGTCACAAGGCCAATCGTTAAAAGTTTGTGGTCTTAATCTCGAACATCCATGTTTTTCCCATGGTCCATTATATGTGGCATGTTCATGGGTCGGAAGACCTTCCGCGTATTTGTTTTCGCGCCTAATAAAAAAAAACAAAAAATGGTTTATCACAAGGTGTTACAATAAATGGCAAATAAAGAATCATTGAATAATTATATTTGTTTCTTTACAATTATCCTAATTTAAAAAGTACAAAATGTGATCATGTGATATTGCCTTTAAGGCGGAACAAAGTTCGCTGGGTCAGCTAGTGACACATAAAAATCAACATAGCACAATTTACATGAAAATGCAATCACTTATACTACAGGAATAAAATTCTTCTACAGAATAAAAAGCTTTTTCTTTTAACCATTTAGTCATTGAATTCTTAAAATCTTTACATGAAATGTCTCTTACAACTAATGGTAACTTATTAAAGAGTTTTACGCCTAAATAAAGATATGCACCGTGTGTTTTAGATAGTCTAGCAAACGTCTGATCAATAGAATGTTGGTTTCTAGTATAATGATTGTGGACTGAGCTTCTTAAATTAAATAATTCTGTTTTCTTTTACATACGATAAAATTTGTAAGATAAAAATTGAAGGAAGCGTAAGTATACCATATTCTATAAAATATGGTTTACAGGTGTCACTATAGCTAATATTAAAAATTGTACACACAGCCCTCTTTTGGCACAAGAAAACCTCTTTAGCACCACTAGATCCACCCCAGAGAAGGGTGCCATACAGAAGGTGAGAGTGGAAAAGAGCAAAATAAGCCTTTAAAACTAAATTACAACTAGTACAAAGTTTAAGTTTCTTAAGTAAAAAGATAACTCTACATTGACGAGCACACAAGGCATCAGTATGTGCTCTCTATGTAAGCCTTGAGTCAAGATGGAAACCTAGCAACTTAACAGACTTATTTGCAGAGTTGACACCTAGGTTAAATATTATTTCCTCTGACTTATCCTCATTAATTCTTAGACTATTTGCAGTAAACCAAAGGTAGGATCTCTCTTTCATATAGTCCATCATAACAAGATTAAGCTCAGGAAGTTTACTAGAACACATCAAAGTAGTGTCGTCAGCATATAAGATACTCTTGTTTGGTAGAAATTTTGGGAGGTCATTAATGAAGACGACGAACAAAAAGGGGCCCAGGACAGAGCCCTGGGGAACCCCCCTAGTCACTCTCTTGAGATCAGAGTTCTGGCCACTTAGTTTGACAAACTGGTACCTATCAGACAAGTAAGAACTAAAAAGAGATAGTTCAACATCTCCGAGTCCATAATGGTTAAGCTTTCCAATGAGTTCTGAGTGAGGTACAATGTCAAAACCTTTACTAAGGTCCAACAATAAAGTGCATATCTCTTCTTTGTTTTCAAAACCATTAATAATATAGGAGACAATGTTTTTCTACAGCCTTAACAGTGGAGAGGTTTTGTCTAAAACCAAATTGCTCCGATGAGAGTAAGCAATTCGGCTCAAAATAATGTTCAACCTGGAATTTAATAATGCTTTCGATTATCTTGGACACAACAGGCACCAAAGCAATTGGTCGGTAGTTATTAACATTTAATTTATCGCCTTTTTTGTATATCGGCACAGTTACAGTCGTTTTTAAACATCTAGGATATACACCAACACTGAGCATCCAATTAATAAGAATTGTCAAGGGATACAAAATTTCTTTTGTAACTTTCTTTAAAACAAAATTGGATAATCCAAAGACATCTTCAGACTTGGAGTTACTTAGCCTACATACAGTGTTATGAATATCAACAGGGTTAACATAACTCCACTTAAAAGGCAATACCTGAGGACTCTTGATGGTTGAGTTTAATATCTCTATGGCACTAGCTGTATTTACATTATCATTACTACTATTTACATTATTACATATATTAACAAAATGGTTATTGAAGTCATCGGCAGAAAAGGGAAGTTTAGACTGACAATTGTTTTTTAAACTACGCCCAGTTTCAGCATTGATGACATTCCAAGCCGCTTTGCAAGGGTTACGAGATTCTAATATGTATTTATCATTGGCATTCCTTTTTGCAATATCAATCTGTTCTTTTTAAAACTTCTTGATTCTCCTATGATTTTGTAACAGGCTAGGATCATTTTTGCTTTTTTGATGGCTTAAATCTAGCAATAGCCTAAGTTTTCCTAAGAAAGGGGTATACCAGTTTTTGGCAGGCCTAGGCCTAGAAATAGTTTTAGTTTTAGTAACTAGAGGGCAACATTCAATGGCACTTTCAAGATCATTAGCTACTGAGAAAATATATGGCCAGTTAATATTACTTAACCTATACTTCAATCTATTAATATTTACATAATTTAAAAGTCTATAGTTGTAGGTTATTTTTTCACCCGCATTACGGGGTTGTGAGCTTGTAACTGGAAGTTCGAAATTCAGCAGCAGGCCAAGGTGATCGGAGAGGTGAGGTTGGACAGTTTTACAAGTATAAGTAGCTGGATGGAGATTGGAAATGAAATTATCCAAGCACGCTTCCGCACGAGTGGGTTGAAAATTCAAACAAAAGCAATCATAAGACTTAAGCATATTGATGAACTTTATAGTTTGTGAACTATTTACTCTAGGATCAATGTTTATGTCACCTGCGATAACAATCTTCAACTTACAGAATTTAGGGTTACTAGTTATAAAGTCCAAAAGTTCAGATAATCTATCATTAAAAATGTCAATTGCGGAATCTGGGGTACGATACACAGTTAAAATGATCAGACCGACAGCATTGGATACAATCATGGCTGCTTCAAATATTTTGCACTCACAGTAAATGTCAATATTTACCACCTCAAATGGATATTGAAAAGAGTATCTTACAAAAATTGCAGTTCCACCATAGGGAGAAGGTCTACAATAGCTAGCAGCTAGAAAATATCCATCAGGTACATATAATCCTATTTCACCCTGGGTACACCAATGTTCATTGACACACAGTATATCACATAAAATAGTACGATTGAAAATGTCCAATAGGTTTAATTTGTTTTTTATTGATTGAAGATTAATAAGTACAAGTTTGACTTCAAAAGATGCATTGTCACTAACCTCAACTTGAGACTCATCCTTAGTGGAGTGTGTAGAACCATAAACTATGTGACTTGTGAATTCACCTGTACGTTTTCCAAAAAAGAAGCTTCATGGGTTCCTTTCTCCCCAGAACTTTTGCGTTTATATACAAACCGACTTACATAAGTTCCTTCAGGCCAGAAGTCTTCATCATACACATACACAGTATCCCACTGGGACAATGGGACACCCACTTTAAATGAACTGTATCCTGGATACCTACTTTTTAATTTTGTCACTTCACAGTTATTATTACCTTTCACACGAGCAATTACATATTGCTTAATGTTCTCACTTTCTACACCTTCATCATACACAGTATTCCACTGGGACAATGGGACACCCACTTTAAAATGAACTGTATCCTGGATACCTACTTTTTAATTTTGTCACTTCACAGTTATTATTACCTTTCACACGAGCAATTACATATTGCTTAATGTTCTCACTTTCTACACCTTCAGCAAATCTCGAAACAAAGATATGCTTATGTTTTTTTACAATTTTCAGGTTATCATCATTAACAGGAGCACGGCCCGTTAAGAACTTAGACCTTTTGTAGTTATTCATAACCTTCCTAGTTTGCTTGCTGTTACGTTATGTGATATAGGTTTTTAATTGTATATTTTCAGGAAGTTTATCATACAGTGTTACTCCTGTTTGTAGTGGAAGGTTTCTGAATAAATAGAGTATTGTTGAGGTATAGGAATTTGATTATATTGTGTGTTATGATAATGGTGATCACTTGAGTACCATATCAACTCTAATGGTTCATATTAACATTTTGATTGTTTATTATTGTTAAGTTATCTAAACATTGTTACTCTCTGTCAGACCTGCGAAGTAGTTGTGCGATGTGTTGTCAGAAATAGACAGGACATGTAAGCAAGATATGTGGTTGTATAGGGTGTTAGGATAAAGGGGGCATGTATACGCACTCCCTACAATTTACAGATGGCGCAGAAACATTTGAATATTAGATCAACATACTGTACATCCACATTTATTTGTAAGATATGCAACTAAAAACTAACCAAAGTCCATTTAAAAGTGTTTTTAGGTAAAATAATAATTCACACATAACGTCAAATTTGGGATGCAATTTAGATAACGGCAGATGCCTCTATTTTTGCTTGAACGAACTTGTCTGTGGTGCTTGAGTGACAGTAACCCTAAATCGGTGCTAAACAATCGAATCTCGATTTTTCCATTTGGAAACAAAGCAAAGTTGTAAGTTCCTGTCCCATAAAGATGTGAAAATTTATCAAGAAAACAAAAAGACAATTTTCCTGTGAGGGTGAGGACTAACCCATTCAGGTTGGAATACCATCTTTCAAAGTACATATCTTTATGATACTTGATACCTACTTGAATTTTGTAGATTTTCGAGTTTGAAGTATCTTAAATTTGATATATATATAATTTGAATAAACTTTGAACACAAAAAGTATTTGCCCCGCAGAGCTTGGAACCCGGATCTCTCACTTGCCGGGTGAATGGTGCTACCATTACACTACAGAGCCCTTACTTTTTACGATTCAGTTATTTTGTATTTGGTCGTATCTGTCACATATGCATTTAAATAACCAAACTATATGATCGGAAGACCAAATACCTGTCAAACGACTTGTATGTGTGTATATATATATATATATTGGGAATGTGCTGAAAAGGAACAACTGTAACATAATTTCAAAAGAATACATCTTTGGTAACCTTAGATAGATAAAATTTTTTAACGAGATAACAAAATTAATTAATTAATTTTTAACTACAATCTGTGAAACTGTACAACTGTGACATTTTAGACTACTCTGTATAAAGGAAGCGGAATAAATTAAAACATTTTTTCAAAATGAACAGTGAATAGAAATCTTTAAAATGAGGTAGGGCTTTCAATAATGACCTGTTCGTGGTAAAATGTTCCTTTTTTGTTTGTTACAAATTATTTTCCATAATTCTTTAGGCCCGAAATATGGGTGCTTACATTGAAACGAAGAAGTTTCTTGATTCAACCGCTAAACATCTTACACGGGTGATCCGCCTCACCATGTACAAAGTGTGTTAGAGTTAAACCTCAAATTTTAGTCTGAACTCGTTCTCCTCACTGTCCCGTCTTGGGCTGCTGAAATCTTGTTTACTTATTAAAAAATAACTAACCTTGTTTAGAATAGAATCATTTTATATAGGCGAGGTTAGAAATTGTGCACGTTTAATATTTTTTATTGTTATGTGTAATTTACATCAGTCCCTAGATATCAACTTGATAGCTCAGGGAGTAGAACACTATACTATAAACCTAGAGATCTGCGGTTCAAATCCCCCTCTGACCAGTAATCTTTTTGCTTCTTCAAAAATTAATGTTAAAATACAAATAACTCAGTACTTTAAGAAAAATTATCTGGAAAGTATTATTACTTTTTTGTGCCTGATTTGGGTTGAACTTTGATCTGGAAGACATTTGCAAACATTATTCCATTAGATGCAACCTTCAGTGATAATTATTATTAAATATAATAGTAAACTAAGCATGGATTTTCATCACTCACAAGCCATATAGCATCTTATAAATAATAACACAGCATAATATTTCATTTTTAATTTTAATAATTGACTACAGAAAAAAATGTCTAAATTTCCCTGTGGAATCTGTGAAACTGGAGTTAAATACCAGGGAATACAATGCACCAGCACTTGTAAAAAGTGGTATCACTCAAAATGCTTAACATGGACTTTTAAAAAATTCAAAAATCTTACAGCCAATGACATACAATCATGGATATGTGACACTTGTAAATCTGATGACAACGCAGCAAATATTGAAAACCTGAAAACAAAAATACAAGACCTGTCATTAGAAGAAGATTTGGACCTAAATCAATCATTAACGCTAGCTGCAGAACTAGGAAATGCATTATTAAATGAGAACAACTATCTGAAACAACAGTTACATGAAACTAGACAAGAAAAATCCCAACATGAACTTAAACTCGAAGACAATCTCAGTATAGTAAATGAGGTAGTAAAAGAACTAAAAGATGAAAATGATAATCTGCACAACGAATTATTATCTCTCCGAAATAAGCTTGAACAAGAGCATGCACTGAATGAAGACCTTATTAAACAAGCTGATACAGACACGACCACATACACAGATCAAATAAAGGAGCTGTCCTCTGTAAACAAGGCCTTAAAAGAAAAAATACAACACCTGGAAGTAACAGTTAAGGAGACAAACAAGCAGTCAGACAAGCTCAAGCATAGCATTTTAGCCCAAAAAGAAGAACTAAAACTCCTAAACTCATCAGTCCAAAATTCAAAACATGTAAATGGAACACTGGAACTTAGGTTAATGGAGTATGACAACGCAATCAAGACTTATATTAGAACTGTTCTAGAAAGCTTTAAGCCTTACCTCACATCTGACAGCGTGTCACAATTTAAGCTCATCCATAACTTACAACCCAAATGTACCAGATCCGAGTCTCAGCCTGAACTATCCCACAAAACAATACTGACTTGTCTACCCGAGTCAGCTGAATGGAGACCAGAGTATTTTAATTCAGAGGAACTGACAGATGCTGGGACGGTTAAGGTTCTACAGGAAAAATCAGCAACACACATGGAGCCTCTCCCGAACACATCACTAACACCTCACACCACCATTAACCGCAATACTGGAACCTTCAGTCTGTCAAGCCGCCTTCAACACAGGCTCACCAAATCACCATCTAAAAGAAAACGGAATTTCTTCAGTGTTTCACTCCAGATGGCAAAAAGTAGGGATAACAAAGAAGATAACACACAGTATAATAAAAAACAAGAATTATCACTACAACAGCAACTAAGAGAACAAATAGTCCAGGAGAAATAGAAGTTAAAAATGGTCAAATAAATAAATGTTTTCTTACAGCAAACTAATGGCACAATTTTGTCAAATACATCATAAATAAATAAAAAAAAACCATTCCGAACCAAAATCGTCTATTAGGGGGTATAGGAGGGGTGGTTTTTAGGGGTGAAAAACGGTTTTTTTTTGCAATTTTTGAGTAAACAATGCATCCTATTGAAAAAAGTCAAATTTAAAAGTTATTGGAAATAAAAAAAATCTACAACTTTATGTAATAATCATTTTTGCCCCTAACCTCAAAAAATTTCCCCAAAAAATTAAAAAAACCGTTTTTTTGGTTTTTAATTTTTTTCTTTTACAAAAATGGTTCGATTGAGCCTGAAAGTTTGATCAAATATACTTTGTTCTATTCTAAAAATACTGTATTTTTTTCATTAAGAAATATTCAGCCATTATAATAAAATTTCACTTTAAAAAAAATATTTTGATAATTTTCAATCACCATTTTGAAACATTTTTTTAAATAAAAACAGGTTCTCTGACGGCTCATTATTTTCGTTTTTTTGTCTATTTTGAAGAAATGAAATAAAAAAATATGTAGTTTAATTGAAAAAAAACTGCAGAAAAATTGAAAATAAACAAAATATTGACATTTTTCATTATACATTGTATTATTTACGTGGAAAAATTGTTATTATTTATTTAAATTATAATTTTTTTATGTTGAAGAGTTTTCGAATATTTTGAAAAGTTTAGAAACATTGTTGAATGTGTAAGTTGGATTACAGGTATATATAGTACAGGTATAATAATAGTGTCCTTGAAGCAAAAGGGCGGGGTCAATCCTATTCTTCTATTATACGGGTCTCAGTATGTTTCTAAGCATTCAATAATCAGCTGCTTTGTCGTCAGTCAAGTTATATTGGAGTAGTGTCGTGAAATAAGCCTCGTGATTAGCACTTTACAAGATTTTTGTCCATATAAAATACAAATCGTAAGTAAAACTTTAAAATTTTGCGAAACAAAATTTTTATACAAATTATTCAATAAAAATTATTTAAAATAATACAGATCATAAATCTTTGTCTTTGTACATACAATTTTTACGCATGCTATTTATCTAGTAATTTTTACGTATTTTCAGTATACTAATTTTATCGTGCTTTCTGCATTTTATAGATTCATGTAAATGGTGGAAACGTACCTTCTTGTATCATTTGTAAATGCCGCGATGGAGATTTGGTGGTGAAAATAAAAAGTCGAGTGATAGATACTCTTATTTCGTCAAGTAAAACAAAGGAATGATCAGCGGTACAAAACATTCAGAAATTGACTGAAGCACACATTCATGATGGTTGTCAATCGGCATACAATAGACCTCGATCAATTGTTACAGCTTCCAAAGAACAAACAAGAAAAAAATCTATCGGGAAGAAGATTATGAAAGAAGCATGTGATTTTGATTTGAGCATCATTGTGTTTTTTGTGAAGAACCTTGTAACCAAAATAGAGCATTTCGCGGCATGCAGTAGGTTGAGACTAAAGAAAAAATTTTATCAACTTTAAAGGGAAGATATGTTTCAGAATCATTTAATAAAAGTCTGTTAGTTAGACTGAATTTTCTCAAAGAATCAGATGAAGTTCAAAGCTTATTATTATAATAGGTGCATGTCATCTTTTTATGATGGGACAAGCTCAACATCTTGTAAGACATACATCGAGTGTAGATTCTAAAGATTTCATAAGTTACTGCGTGTATTAACTAAAAAAAATTCATCCGAGTGCCAATTTTCCCTTAACGAAATTAAAGAAGATTTTGATGGTGATATCCCAACATTAAATACATTTTAAAAAATTGAGTGATAGTTTTGATAACCGATCTTGTGTTTACTTCAATGAAAGGAGATACAATCATTACATTTAAAAAAAGCAGGGAAAAAATTAAGTAGAATATGGTATGAATCACGATCAGATGACGTAGATATATGAAAAAAAAGATATTTATATTTTTAAGTTCACTGAAAAAAAACATAAATATAAAAAAAACTTTTTGAAAGAAATAATGGTTTCTTGATTCAATTTCAATAAGAATTGTAAAAAAAATATTGTAAAGAAATAAAAAATATATGATGAAAAATACAAATTAAAAAAATTTACTAATACTCGAATTCTGTTTTTTGATTTATTTAAAGATTTCCACGTAATTGTTAAAATATGCATGATTCATTATTATTTTGCTTAATGCTTACAAATAGCACTGGTATAAAAAAAATTATAATTTAAATAAATAAAGTAATAACAATTTTTCCACGTAAATAATACAATGTATAATGAAAAATGTCAATATTTTGTTTATTTTCAATTTTTCTGCAGTTTTTTCAATTAAACTACATATTTTTTTATTTCATTTCTTCAAAATAGACAAAAAAAACGAAAATAATGAGCCGTCAGAGAACCTTTTTTTATTAAAAAAAAAATGTTTCAAAATGGTGATTGAATATTATCAAAATATTTTTTTAAAGTGAAATTTTATTATAATGGCTGAATATTTCTTAATGAAAAAAATACAGTATTTTTAGAATAGAACAAAGTATATTTGATCAAACTTTCAGCTCAATCGAACCATTTTGTAAAAGAAAAAAATTAAAAACCAAAAAAAACGGTTTTTTAATTTTTTGGGGAAATTTTTGAGGTTAGGGCAAAAATGATTACTACATAAGTTGTAGATTTTTTTATTTCCAACAACTTTTAAATTTGACTTTTTTCAATAGATTCATTGTTTACTCAAAAATTGCAAAAAAACCGTTTTCCACCCCTTAAAAACCACCCCTCCTATACCCCCTAATAGACGATTTTGGTTCGGGAATGGTTTTTTTTTATTTATATATGATGTATTTGACAAAATTGTGCCATTAGTTTGCTGTAAGGAAACATTTATTTTTTCAATCAGGTAATACGACTGGACTAAAAATATGGGCCTTGATAAAAAAAGCGACCACAAATTTAAGGTTACAATATCCCCTCCAATCACGGCGACAAAACTTGAACCAACTGAAACGATTCAAGATTTTTTTGAGAAAAGCATTAAAAATATCTGCTCAACACAAATGGCAGGGCTGAACAACACCTACTCTCAGGATAGAAGGTCTTTTTTAGTAACAAGCCCCAAGAAAAGAACCAGGGAAAAAACACTGAACCAAACCATAACATAACAATCCTTCATCAAAACATTCAAGAAGTTTCTAACAAGGCCAACAGATTGATACATTTTATAGAGACTGTAACACATACACCAAGTATAGTAATTCTAAGTGAACATGGACTTAAATCGGACCAAATTGAAAATGTAGAACTATTACCAGGGTACTGCCTTAAATCACATTTCAGCAGAAAACACCATAGAAAAAGGGGGAGTAGCAATATTTGTGGCTGAAAATCTTGCAGAGTACACAGAACCAATAGATATATCACAGCACTGTGAGGAACTTCTTTGTGAAATGTCGTTGATCCAAATAAAACGGAATAGGACACACCTTAATATCTTGGGTATATACAGACCACCAGAAGCAAATATAGATGAGGCACTGAATAAACTCTCCAGCGCTATTGATACTACCAAAATAGAAAGTTCCCAAACACTTATTATGGGGGATATCAATATAGACATTCTCAAACCGAACAGGAAAATGATCAAACTAAATGAAATACTAGCATCTCACAACATACATAGATTGAACCTACCACCTACAAGGATAACTATGCTATCAAGTACATCAATAGACTGTATTTGTACCAACATAACGGAAGAGAAAATCACAAGCAAAGTAATAGAAGCCGGACTTTCAGACCACACCGCACAAATTTGTACAATCCTCACAAAACTCCCTGCTAAACAACCTATCAAGGTGTGTAGGAGCTTGCAATTAGAAAACCTGGATGAACTGAAATTGCAGCTTTCTAGGGAAACATGGGAGGATGTAGTCAAAGCTCCTACCACAGAGGAAGCATACAATGAGTTTAACTTCATCCTCACAAAAGCCTTGGACTCAGCATGCCCCAGGAAGAACAAGAGATCTAAAAGAAAACACAAGCCAAAACACTTCTCAGACAAGGAAGCACTCAGACTAAAAGAAGACTATTTAACATATCAAAGACAATATGAAGTGACAGGGAATCAAACCGATAAAGAAGAGGCAAATGTAAAAAAGAAAACCTATGATCAAAGACTCAAGCTACTTAGACAACAGGCATCCGCTAAATACATAGAAAGGGCAGTAAATAAATCAAAGGCCACATGGGAAGTGATAAATAACGCTCGAAATAAAAAGAAAAGCACTTCAGAGCTCAAACTCCAAATAAATGGAGAATTATCATCCTGTCCCAAAAAAGTTGCTGACTGCTTTAACACATACTTCATAAATACAGCTGAAGAAACTCTAAGTAGAATCCCAGACTCTGAGAGAAAAGCAATTCAACCCATAGTCCATGAGCCAATAAAAAAACTAAACGCCATCACATATACAGATACATCAGAAGTCAGGGCAATCAT
The DNA here is from genome assembly GCF_021130785.1 of Homalodisca vitripennis. Taxonomy (NCBI): domain Eukaryota; kingdom Metazoa; phylum Arthropoda; class Insecta; order Hemiptera; family Cicadellidae; genus Homalodisca; species Homalodisca vitripennis. Next base: position 1,928 of record NW_025777345.1, on the reverse strand, counting down.
CTCTGAATTAAAGCCGAAAAACTCTGCTGGCATAGATGAGATCTCCTCCAAAATGCTGAAACACTGTGTGGACGAGCTTACCTTCCCCCTTGTCACTATCTTTAACAAATCTTTCAAAGAAGGAAAGTTTCCCTCAAGACTGAAAATCTCAAAAATCTATCCCAAGTTTAAGCATGGTGAAAAGTCTGAAGTAAGCAATTACAGACCGATCTCACTTATTTCAACTTTTTCTAAAGTCTGTGAAAAGATTGTGTTAAGGAGACTGCTCGATCACTGCTCCATAAACTACCTTCTCAGTGATTGTCAGCATGGTTTCACTACAGGAAAATCTACCATCACAGCGATGATAAAGCTAACTGAAACCATTGTTGACAACTTGGAGGCAGGTAATTTCTCAACAGCAATTCTACTCGACCTAAGTAAGGCGTTTGATTGCCTCAGTCACGAACTCATCATTAAAAAACTAACACACATGGGAGTAAGCGAAACTGCTAACAAATAGTTTCAAAGTTACCTCAAGGGCCGACAACAGCTAGTAGAACTGAAGCACACACACAGAGGAATCACAGAGGAAATACGATCGAAACCTCTCCCAGTTCAAAGAGGAGTGCCTCAAAGGTCGGCACTAGGACCAGCACTTTTCATCTTGTTTGTTAACGACATGCCACAGTACCTAGGTGATTTCTGCTCCCCTTTAATGTATGCTGATGATACAACGCTTCTGTTGAATGGACAATCACCAGACGACCTAGCAGTGTCATGCTATGTTGCTCTAAACATGGCATACCAGTACTGCAATGGAAATGGCTTGGTTGCAAACCCAAACAAAACCAGCCAGATAGCATTTGGAAGACGAGCATCTGAAGTCAAAGTTATACCAGAAGTACAAATGGAGACAAGTGTTAAGTTCCTGGGACTGACAATTGATGAGAAGATGACCTGGACACCATATATAGATTCCCTCTGCAAAAAACTTAACACCAGCATGTTTATGATCAAACAAATAAAATCCCTTAGTAACACGAAAACTGCTAGAACAGCTTACTTCTCTTTTTTTGAAAGCCAGCTGAGATATGGCCTTGCAGTGTGGGGTGGCACATCAGCCACAAATCTACAAAGAATTCTGATCATCCAGAAGAAAGCAGTCAGAGTCCTGGCAGACCTACAACACATGGAAAGTTGTAGAGATGCTTTCATTAATCTAAACATTATGACAGTTGTTTCCCTGTACATATTAGAAGTAGTGTTACATGTCGATGGAGAATATCTGCCAAGAAATAGAGACATTCACAGTCACAATACCAGAAATGGCGCACTGTACAACCTCCCAGCACACCACATGAAGCTGTATGAATCTAAACCATCGTACATCGGAAGGAAATTCTTCAATAGGCTACCACAAGAACTGCAACACAAGAGAAGCTCCTTACTGAAAGCAGCGTTGAAGAAATGGCTATTGGACAGACCTTTCTATTCTCTCGAGGAATTCCTACAAGGAACATTCCAGAACTGACCCAGCCACCTCAGAATAAAAGGCCATTGTAATTGTTTAAAACGTTGACACCATTTGTAATCTTGATGATTATAAATAAAGATAATTCTGATTCTGATTCTGATACATTAGAATAGCATGAATTTCATATTCATATATATTTCCAAATATTTTTTTAATGTAAACTAGTAATAACTTTTTAATTGGAATGTATCCTTTGATTGCCATTGTTCTTCAATTTTTATAAACACGGAATCTCATCAACGTCAACTTTGGGCTTTTAATAAAGTTTAGTTTACCAGTGCTGTATTTTCATTGTGAATATTAAAATACTCTCAAAATAATTTACTGTGAGTATTGATTGATAGTATTGTATTTGTATATTATAACACATTTGCGTTTCAATGGTACAGTAGTATTACGTAGTGTGTAAACT